>NC_091284.1:740237135-740537135 GCF_032444005.1 Ranitomeya imitator
GCATGCCGTGTGGCAACTTGGACACTATTGGATTAACGCCATGAGCAGTATCTAGGTAGCTCAGTCCTGAAAGACGTGGGTCTAATTTTGCCAATTCTATTTCCTTTAGCAGGTCGCTCAGATCTTGAAGTTTTCTATTGTCCTTGTTAGTTATCTTTGGGAAGGTTTGCAGTCTTTTAAATAAGGCACATTCTATAGCTTCTGAGCTGCCATAGGTTTGTTCCAGTCTCTCCCAGGCTGCAATAAGACCTGCATCTGAATAGTCCACATGAACTGCCCTTATTGTCTTTATGCGCTCTGCTGATTCAGGGCCTAACCAGTTAACAAGCAAATCCAGTTGTTCCTTGCCGGTGAGATTAAGGTCTTGGATCACTGCTTGAAAGGTGGATTTCCAGGCTCTATAATTCTCAGCACGATCATCAAACTTTGAGAGACTAATGTTTATTAACTCCCGGCGAATCATGTATCTGGCGAAGTCAGACATGTCCGATCTCTCGGTCATTGTTGCAGGATGAACTTGTGGTATCCGTAGGGAATGTAAGTTCTCTGGCTTATATGACTGCGACAAATCAGGACGAAATGATGCGGCATAAGGGTTAAACTGCGGTTTAGTCTCTATAGGTTCTGCTGGCTGTGGCCTAAATTGTGAGTCAGTGCTGGAAGTTACCTTGTCCGCAGTAGGTGGCGACATTTCTTGACTTGCGGGCGCATCCGTGTTAGAAACTGGAGGTGGTGCTGGTGCAGATGTTGCATGTCTTAGCACGTAGTCTGAAGTTCGATCAGCTGCGTCTTCCATTTCTTCTGGAATAAGACAGTCCGGATTATCATCTTGTCCCAGTGCTTGTTCAAGGACCTTCAGTTTAGCAAGGGCTGTTGCTTCTTTCTTTTCTGCTTGGAGTATTTTTAATTTCCTTTGAGCTTCCATCTCATTTCTTTGAGCTTCCACTTTGTTTCTTTGAGCTTCCACTTCCACTTCAGCCTCCCTTTTAGCAAAGGAGCTTTTTACCCTAGCTTCCTCTGCAGCTACACGGATCTCCAGTAGCTTGTCAGACAATGTTGATTTCCTGGAGTGAGATGATCTGGAAGACCGATCTGTGATTTTGGTCGATGTTGTGCGATGTGACCTAACCTCTTGGAGGTGAGCGATGCGGAGTTCTGCTTTATCCTGGGCATCTCGTACTAATGAGGTCTTTTCTTGGAGAAGAGTTTCCCTTTCAGTTACTTCTGCATGGGCATCTTCCATGTCACAGTTACTCAGGAATGTGATGAACTTTGCAGACAGTCTCTGGTAGCGATCATAGTCGGCAGATAAACTCTTCAATGTGGCGGTTAAACCTGCAGTGTCACTGTGATAGCGTGGAAGAGCTGCTAAATAGTGATCAACTCTGCCCCATAAATGTTCTAGGTTATCATGGAACTCATCTCTAGTAGTCTCAAAGTTCTCTCTGGCCTTTTGTGTCGGCTTGGTTACACGTTTGGGTCGTACGTCCTGCTCTGCAGTAAGTGTGGACTCTGCTCCTGCAGCATCTATGGTGTCGGGAACATGATGTGCTTCACTTGCAGATGGGTCCATGGTGCCCTTTGTGGACATGTTTTAGATAAGATGGCGGACGGTTAAGACTTGCTAGCAGACAATGCATATGCACACAGACACTGTTGACTTAGGTCTCTTGTTACTATTCTGCCACCGATATACGTGGATGAGATGTGTCTGAGGGATGTGATCACAAATCGCTATATAAACAATGGCAGGTAGCGTTACTCACTAACTGTGCCACCAGTCTCTATCAGCCGCGCGTGGTGATCCGGAAGGATGATGCAGTGATACATTCAACAGGTTTATTTACAGTACCTTGGTGAGAGTGAGGACTGTAGGTTAGAGCTGTTACAGAATCACCAGATAGAGATAATAGAAGCTTCAGGTTAGAGGTAACAAGAGAATCCTTCTCCAGCTCTGCAGCACATGTGGGATCCAAGATGGCACGGAGTACAAAAACAGGAAGAGAAGGAAAAAGATAGGAGGAGCTAAAGACAGAAAGGTGTTGTGGGAAAATTCCATAACAAATATTACAGTGATATAGCAAACGGCCAGTAGATGGCAGCAAAGTATAACAAATGATAGAACCAGGCTTATTAGCACTACATAAAGGTCCATGTATGGCTGAAAGTCTATCATAATAAACTGAGCAGCACACAATGATTGGGTTGACAGAGAGGGCAATGATGGGGTTGATGGGGCAGAAGGCAATGACTGGGTTGACAAACAGGGCAATGATGGGGGTGATGGGGCAGAAGGCAATGAATGAGTTGAGGGGGATTTATAATGGATATAGGAACAGGGGGAGGTGGAGGAAGATGTTATTATTGATTATTATGTCTAACACAGTCCCTTAGTATAAAGTGTACTCACTTATGTATAGCACAGTCCCTTAGTATATAGTGTACTCACTTATGTATAGAACAGTCCCTTAGTATATGCAGTAGTTTACTCACTTATTATGTATAACACCATCCTTAGTTACATAGCTTCCTCTTTTGTTATGTATAACACCGTTCTTTATTACGTACCATCCTCTCTAGTTATATATGATGCCCTCCCTTATTATATAGCTTCCTCTGCTGTTATGTACAGTGCTGTCTCTTACATAGTGTATTCTTGTTATTTTTGTTATTCACAGCTCCCTCTTTTATTACATAGTCCCTATCTTGTTAGATATAAAATGACTACTGATTAGAGTTGAGCGACCTTGACCTTTTTAGAGTCGAGCCGGGTTTCGCGAAACCCGACTATCTCAAAAGTCGGGTCGAGTGAAATCGGCCGATTATGACGTAAAGTCGGGATCGACCGAAACACGAAACCCAATGCAAGTCAATGGGGCAGCATAGTCGGCAGTGAGTGGGGGCCAGGAAAACACCTAGAGTGCCCATTTTAATGTCAAAACCATCCATTCTTCTTAATGAAGCTTGTCAAGCGTAATTTACCTTATAATAATTGGAAGGCATTTGAAATTGGGGGTCATTTGGCTAAAGTTGTGGTGGGTAGGGCTGGTTCAAGTAATTAGTGGGCCCAGGAAATCTGGACCACGTCACGGCAGTGGAGCAGGGAGAGGTAAGTATTTCAACTTTGCAAGTGCTGTGAACCTGAGCAAGCAGGGGGGGCCCACTCGTTGGCATTGGCACTGGCACAGGGCCCCTCAAAGTACAGCGGTGTGTTTGCACGGCGAGGGCGCCTCCCACCGGCAGCAACACTTTTGCGTACCATGAGAGGCCCTGTGCCAGTGACGTCGCCAACTAGTATTCCTCCCCCCACCTGATGAAGGAACCTGCACTTTCATCTGCACCTTCCTGTTTGTCCCCGTGTAAGGTGGTATGGTATGCGGGAAGGGGGACCTGACTTTCAGCAGGGTCACAATCTTGCAGTGTAGCGTGCACGGGAAATGTTGCGTTATGGGTCAATGTACCAGCAGACTCATCTATCACTGGCTGGGCAATGGGCAGGATGAGGAGGAAACACAGATAAAGGCCCAAAGAATAAAGTGGGCTAAATGCAGTTCAAAATTGGTAACACAGGACTAATCAGGGGGCATTGCAGTGGAGGACAACTGGAATGAGAGGCTGACACAGAGAGTAGGCCCAAATCAGTAAGTAGTCGAAATGCAGTTCAAAATTGGCAACAGTAGTAAACAGGCGGCACAGCTTTGTTCAGTGGAGGAGAACAGCAAGGAGTGGCAGACACCGATAGTAGGCCCCAACCCAACTAGTAGGCCAAATGCAGTCTAATATTAACAACTACTTAACGAGCGCCTGAAAACGGAATTTCAGGACAGGAAACCAGGAGAACAGCAAGGAGCGGCAGACACCGATAGTAGGCCCCAAACCAACTAGTACGCCAAATGCAGTTGTTCCGTTTAACCACAATTTAATGAGAGCCTGAAGATAGAAGTTCAGGAAAGGCAACCTGGAGAACACCTTGGAGTGGAACACACCATCTCTCTACAGTGGAACACACCATCTCTCTACACCCCATACCCAATTTGTAGGCCTAATGCAGCGTAGTTTCCAACAACTACTAAACGAGAGCATGATGATCGAAGCATTGGCGAGGAAACCTGGGGAACACCTTGGAGTGGAACACACCATCTCTCTACAGTGGAACACACCATCTCTCTACACCCCATACCCAATTTGTAGGCCTAATGCAGCGTAGTTTCCAACAACTACTAAACGAGAGCATGAAGATCGAAGCAATGGAGAGGAAACCTGGGGAACACCTTGGAGTGTAACACACCATCTCTCTACACCCCATACCCAATTTGTAGGCCTAATGCAGCGTAGTTTCCAACAACTACTAAACGAGAGCCGGAAGATCGAAGCAATGGAGAGGAAACCCGGGGAACACCTTGGAGTGTAACACACCATCTCTCTACACCCCATACCCAATTTGTAGGCCTAATGCAGCGTAGTTTCCAACAACTACTAAACGAGAGCCGGAAGATCGAAGCAATGGAGAGGAAACCTGGGGAACACCTTGGAGTGTAACACACCATCTCTCTACACCCCATACCCAATTTGTAGGCCTAATGCAGCGTAGTTTCCAACAACTACTAAACGAGAGCCGGAAGATCGAAGCAATGGAGAGGAAACCTGGGGAACACCTTGGAGTGTAACACACCATCTCTCTACACCCCATACCCAATTTGTAGGCCTAATGCAGCGTAGTTTCCAACAACTACTAAACGAGAGCCGGAAGATCGAAGCAATGGAGAGGAAACCCGGGGAACACCTTGGAGTGTAACACACCATCTCTCTACACCCCATACCCAATTTGTAGGCCTAATGCAGCGTAGTTTCCAACAACTACTAAACGAGAGCCGGAAGATCGAAGCAATGGAGAGGAAACCTGGGGAACACCTTGGAGTGTAACACACCATCTCTCTACACCCCATACCCAATTTGTAGGCCTAATGCAGCGTAGTTTCCAACAACTACTAAACGAGAGCCGGAAGATCGAAGCAATGGAGAGGAAACCTGGGGAACACCTTGGAGTGTAACACACCATCTCTCTACACCCCATACCCAATTTGTAGGTCTAATGCAGCGTAGTTTCCAACAACTACTAAACGAGAGCATGAAGATCGAAGCAATGGAGAGGAAACCTGGGGAACACCTTGGAGTGGAACACACCATCTCTCTACACCCCATACCCAATTTGTAGGCCTAATGCAGCGTAGTTTCCAACAACTACTAAACGAGAGCATGAAGATCGAAGCAATGGAGAGGAAACCTGGGGAACACCTTGGAGTGGAACACACCATCTCTCTACACCCCATACCCAATTTGTAGGCCTAATGCAGCGTAGTTTCCAACAACTACTAAACGAGAGCATGATGATCGAAGCATTGGCGAGGAAACCTGGGGAACACCTTGGAGTGGAACACACCATCTCTCTACAGTGGAACACACCATCTCTCTACACCCCATACCCAATTTGTAGGCCTAATGCAGCGTAGTTTCCAACAACTACTAAACGAGAGCCGGAAGATCGAAGCTCAGGAAAGGCAACCTGGGGAACACCTTGGAGTGGAACACACCATCTCTCTACACCCCATACCCAATTTGTAGGCCCAATGCAGCGTAGTTTCCAACAACTACTAAACGAGAGCCGGAAGATCGAAGCTCAGGAAAGGCAACCTGGGGTATACCTTTGAGTGTAACAAACCCTCTCTCTACACCACGGAAGGGCTGATTCTTAGGAAGGAAGGCTGTCGGAAAGAAGCAGGGCGCGTCCGAGGGTGATTATATTCTTATTAGGTATATACTCACCCTCGGACGCGCCCTGCTTCTTTATTTGTAATGAATGTTTATTTGCAATGTGGTTTTGACTTACTCTATTTTTTTGGTAAATAATGATCTTATTATTTTCATTGTTTTGCATCTTCTTGGCAATAATATAAAGAAGACGCGACAGGACAACACTCGGTGGATGCCATATCTGTGTTTAAAATTGAAAAAACCTTTCAGTTAACTACTTGCAGGAGAAAGTTATTGTAGCTGGTGGCCATTTTTAGTACTGTACCAGATTTTTGTTGTATGTGTATGTTTTTAATGTTAAAATGTCTGCATTTGATATCTCTCCAGTATTTTCTTTTTTATAAGCAACATACTTATTTTTATATTTTCTGATGTTGGTTCCAGGGGTACACGGGCAGCAGTGGTGTGGTCAGTGGAGGCCTAGTGGAAGGAGTGACCGCAGACAGGCATCGAAGGCCTAAAATAATAACACATGGCTGTAGGCAATTTTAAATTGGTTCCAGGGGTACACGGGCAGCAGTGGTGTGGTCAGTGGAGGCCTAGTGGAAGGAGTGACCGCAGACAGGCATCGAAGGCCTAAAATAATAACACATGGCTGTAGGCAATTTTAAATTGGTTCCAGGGGTACACGGGCAGCAGTGGTGTGGTCAGTGGAGGCCTAGTGGAAGGAGTGACCGCAGACAGGCATCGAAGGCCTAAAATAATAACACATGGCTGTAGGCAATTTTAAATTGGTTCCAGGGGTACACGGGCAGCAGTGGTGTGGTCAGTGGAGGCCTAGTGGAAGGAGTGACCGCAGACAGGCATCGAAGGCCTAAAATAATAACACATGGCTGTAGGCAATTTTAAATTGGTTCCAGGGGTACACGGGCAGCAGTAATGTGGTCAGTGGAGGCCTACTGGAAGGAGTCACCGCAGACAGGCATCGAAGGCCTAAAATAATAACACATGGCTGTAGGCAATTTTAAATTGGTTACAGGGGTACACGGGCAGCAGTGGTGTGGTCAGTGGAGGCCTAGTGGAAGGAGTGACCGCAGACAGGCATCGAAGGCCTAAAATAATAACACATGGCTGTAGGCAATTTTAAATTGGTTCCAGAGGTACACGGGCAGCAGTGGTGTGGTCAGTGGAGGCCTAGTGGAAGGAGTGACCGCAGACAGGCATCGAAGGCCTAAAATAATAACACATGGCTGTAGGCAATTTTAAATTGGTTCCAGGGGTACACGGGCAGCAGTGGTGTGGTCAGTGGAGGCCTAGTGGAAGGAGTGACCGCAGACAGGCATCGAAGGCCTAAAATAATAACACATGGCTGTAGGCAATTTTAAATTGGTTCCAGGGGTACACGGGCAGCAGTGGTGTGGTCAGTGGAGGCCTAGTGGAAGGAGTGACCGCAGACAGGCATCGAAGGCCTAAAATAATAACACATGGCTGTAGGCAATTTTAAATTGGTTCCAGGGGTACACGGGCAGCAGTAATGTGGTCAGTGGAGGCCTAGTGGAAGGAGTGACCGCAGACAGGCATCGAAGGCCTAAAATAATAACACATGGCTGTAGGCAATTTTAAATTGGTTCCAGGGGTACACGGGCAGCAGTGGTGTGGTCAGTGGAGGCCTAGTGGAAGGAGTGACCGCAGACAGGCATCGAAGGCCTAAAATAATAACACATGGCTGTAGGCAATTTTAAATTGGTTCCAGGGGTACACGGGCAGCAGTGGTGTGGTCAGTGGAGGCCTAGTGGAAGGAGTCACCGCAGACAGGCATCGAAGGCCTAAAATAATAACACATGGCTGTAGGCAATTTTAAATTGGTTCCAGGGGTACACGGGCAGCAGTGGTGTGGTCAGTGGAGGCCTAGTGGAAGGAGTCACCGCAGACAGGCATCGAAGGCCTAAAATAATAACACATGGCTGTAGGCAATTTTAAATTGGTTCCAGGGGTACACGGGCAGCAGTGGTGTGGTCAGTGGAGGCCTAGTGGAAGGAGTGACCGCAGACAGGCATCGAAGGCCTAAAATAATAACACATGGCTGTAGGCAATTTTAAATTGGTTACAGGGGTACACGGGCAGCAGTGGTGTGGTCAGTGGAGGCCTAGTGGAAGGAGTGACCGCAGACAGGCATCGAAGGCCTAACATAACAAAAATGTCAATACAATGGTATTGTCAGTGGCAGGCATTGAAGGATGTCAGCGCATAGACTAAACATTGGTGGAGCTGTGAGATAATTTTGCAAGTGGTAGAGCACTGTTTGAGCTGGGGTGGGGGGAAACTGTCTTGTGGCCGGCGGTACAGGCCCAGGGCCCCTCATATTACAACGGTGTGTCTGACGTTGGGTGCGCACCACCACCGCCAGAGACACTTTATTGTACTAGGAGGGACCCAGTGGCATTGCCGTCGACCAAAAGCGGGCTCACCCACCTCTTCAGACAAACTGCACTCTCACGGGTGCTGTCGCCAAGTGTCGATACCACGGCCCCGTGTGGGGAGTTTGGCCATTTAGTGAGGTGTAAACATGTCGTATGCTGGACAATCAGGTGCAGAAAATTACGAGATTGGAAAAGGCATTCAGAATAGTCCACAGGCAAGACCTTTTCATAGGAAAGCTAGGTGTCAGCCGGGCAAGGTGGGGCAAAAGATTTCGAAATCCAGTTGTGGTTCATTTTAATGAAGGTTAGATCATCTACATTTTGGGTAGCCAGACGAGTCCTTTTTTCTGTTAGTATTGAACCTGCAGCACTGAATACTCTTTCTGATAGGACACTAGCTGCCGGGCAAGCAAGCTCCTGCAATGCATATTCTGCCAATTCTGGCCAGGTGTCTAATTTTGATGCCCAGTAATCAAATGGGAATGACGGTTGAGGGAGAACATCGATAAGGGATGAAAAATAGTTTGTAACCATACTGGACAAATGTTGTCTCCTGTCACTTTGAATTGATGCAGCAGTACCTGTCCTGTCTGCGGTCATAGCAAAATCACTCCACAACCTGGTCAGAAAACCCCTCTGGCCAACGCCACTTCTGATTTCTGCCCCTCTAACTCCTCTGGTCTGCTGGCCCCTGCAGCTCGTGTGAGAACGATCACGGGCGCTGTGTGCAGGGAATGCCAGAAGCAAACGGTCAACAAGAGTTGATTGTTTGGTTGCTAATATTAGTTCCAAGTTCTCATGTGGCATTATATTTTGCAATTTGCCTTTATAGCGAGGATCAAGGAGGCAGGCCAACCAGTAATCGTCATCATTCATCATTTTAGTTATGCGTGTGTCCCTTTTGAGGATACGTAAGGCATAATCCGCCATGTGGGCCAAAGTTCCAGTTCTCAAATCTGCGGTTGTGCTTGGTTGAGGGGCAGTTTCAGGCAAATCCACGTCACTTGTGTCCCTCAAAAAACCAGAACCCGGCCTTGCCGCGCCACCAATTTCCAGTGGCCCCGGAAAAGCTTCCTCATTAAAAATATAATCATCCCCATCATCCTCCTCGTCCTCCTCCTCCTCTTCGCCCGCTACCTCGTCCTGTACACTGCCCTGGCCAGACAATGGCTGACTGTCATCAAGGCTTTCCTCTTCCTCAGCTGCAGACGCCTGATCCTTTATGTGCGTCAAACTTTGCATCAGCAGACGCATTAGGGGGATGCTCATGCTTATTATGGCGTTGTCTGCACTAACCAGCCGTGTGCATTCCTCAAAACACTGAAGGACTTGACACATGTCTTGAATCTTCGACCACTGCACACCTGACAACTCCATGTCTGCCATCCTACTGCCTGCCTGTGTATGTGTATCCTCCCACAAAAACATAACAGCCCGCCTCTGTTCACACAGTCTCTGAAGCATGTGCAGTGTTGAGTTCCACCTTGTTGCAACGTCTATGATTAGGCGATGCTGGGGAAGGTTCAAAGAACGCTGATAGGTCTGCATACGGCTGGAGTGTACGGGCGAACGGCGGATATGTGAGCAAAGTCCACGCACTTTGAGGAGCAGGTCGGATAACCCCGGATAACTTTTCAGGAAGCACTGCACCACCAGGTTTAAGGTGTGAGCCAGGCAAGGAATGTGTTTCAGTTGGGAAAGGGAGATGGCAGCCATGAAATTCCTTCCGTTATCACTCACTACCTTGCCTGCCTCAAGATCTACAGTGCCCAGCCACGACTGCGTTTCTTTCTGCAAGAACTCGGACAGAACTTCCGCGGTGTGTCTGTTGTCGCCCAAACACTTCATAGCCAATAAAGCCTGCTGACGTTTGCCAGTAGCTGCCCCATAATGGGAGACCTGGTGTGCAACAGTGGCAGCTGCGGATGGAGTGGTTGTGCGACTGCGGTCTGTGGACGAGCTCTCGCTTCTGCAGGAGGACGAAGAGGAGGAGGAGGGGGTGCGAACGGCTACAGCCAATTGTTTCCTAGACCGTGGGCTAGGCAGAACTGTCCCAAACTTGCTGTCCCCTGTGGACCCTGCATCCACCACATTTACCCAGTGTGCTGTGATGGACACGTAACGTCCCTGGCCATGCCTACTGGTCCATGCATCTGTTGTCAGGTGCACCTTTGTGCTCACAGATTGCCTGAGTGCATGGACGATGCGCTCTTTAACATGCTGGTGGAGGGCTGGGATGGCTTTTCTGGAAAAAAAGTGTCGACTGGGTAGCTCGTAGCGTGGTACAGCGTAGTCCATCAGGACTTTGAAAGCTTCGCTTTCAACTAACCGGTAGGGCATCATCTCTAACGAGATTAGTCTAGCTATGTGTGCGTTCAAACCCTGTGTACGCGGATGCGAGGCTAAGTACTTCCTTTTTCTAACCATAGTCTCATGTAGGGTGAGCTGGACTGGAGAGCTGGAGATCGTGGAACTAGCGGGGGTGCCGGTGGACATGGCAGACTGAGAGACGGTGGGAGATGGTATTGTTGCCACCGGTGCCCTAGATGCAGTGTTTCCTACTACGAAACTGGTGATTCCCTGACCCTGACTGCTTTGGCCTGGCAAAGAAACCTGCACAGATACTGCAGGTGGTGCGGAAAATGGTGGCCCTACACTGCCGGAAGGGATGTTGCGTTGCTGACTAGCTTCATTGGCCAAGGGTGCTACAACCTTAAGGGACGTTTGGTAGTTAGTCCAGGCTTGCAAATGCATGGTGGTTAAATGTCTATGCATGCAACTTGTATTGAGACTTTTCAGATTCTGTCCTCTGCTTAAGGTAGTTGAACATTTTTGACAGATGACTTTGCGCTGATCAATTGGATGTTGTTTAAAAAAATGCCAGACTGCACTCTTTCTAGCATCGGATACCTTTTCAGGCATTGCAGACTGAGCTTTAACCGGATGGCCACGCTGTCCTCCAACAGGTTTTGGCTTTGCCACGCGTTTTGGGCAAGATACGGGCCCGGCAGATGGAACCTGTTGCGATGTTGATGCCTGCTGCGGCCCCTCCTCCTCCGCTTCAGAACTGCTGCCGCCTGCACCCTGTTCCCCCAATGGCTGCCAATCGGGGTCAAGAACTGGGTCATCTATTACCTCTTCTTGTAGCTCGTGTGCAACTTCGTCTGTGTCACCGTGTCGGTCGGTGGTATAGCGTTCGTGATGGGGCAACATAGTCTCATCAGGGTCTGATTCTTGATCAGCACCCTGCGAGGGCAATGTTGTGGTCTGAGTCAAAGGACCAGCATAGTAGTCTGGCTGTGGCTGTGCATCAGTGCACTCCATGTCAGATTCAACTTGTAATGGGCATGGACTGTTAACTGCTTCACTTTCTAAGCCAGGGACGGTATGTGTAAAGAGCTCCATGGAGTAACCCGTTGTGTCGCCTGCTGCATTCTTCTCTGTTGTTGTTTTTGCTGAAGAGGACAAGGAAGCGACTTGTCCCTGACCGTGAACATCCACTAACGACGCGCTGCTTTGACATTTACCAGTTTCACGAGAGGAGGCAAAAGAGCTAGAGGCTGAGTCAGCAAGATAAGCCAAAACTTGCTCTTGCTGCTCCGGCTTTAAAAGCGGTTTTCCTACTCCCAGAAAAGGGAGCGTTCGAGGCCTTGTGTAGCCAGACGACGAACCTGGCTCCACAGCTCCAGACTTAGGTGCAATATTTTTTTTCCCACGACCAGCTGATGCTCCACCACTACAACTACCCTCATTACCAGCTGACAATGAACGCCCCCGGCCACGACCTCTTCCACCATACTTCCTCATTGTTTTAAAAACGTAAACAAACTAACGGTATTTGTTGCTGTCACACAAATTACACGGTGAGCTATAACTTCAGTATGATTTAGCTACCCCTTTACAGGTGAGTGAGACCACAACGAAAATCAGGCACAATGTTACACACTCTGTTGTTGGTGGCAAAAAATGAGAGAGATGCCACACACGCAGGACTGTCACTGAAGCACAAATGTAAATATTAATCTCCCACTGATTTGATTTTTTTTTTTTTTAAGGGAGACTTTAGGAAAAAAAATAATAGAATAAAATGATTTTTTCAGGAAGAATTTAGAAACCAAATAAAATAAAATGATTTTTTCAGGAAGAATTTAGAAACCAAATAAAATAAAATGATTTTTTCAGGGAGAATTTAGAAAACAAATAAAACAAAAAAAGGCTTTCTATGGCCCACTGAGTGAGAGATGACGCACACAGGAGTCAGGAGTGGCACACAAGCCCAGAGGCCAATATTTATCTCCCACTGATTGATGTAGTGATTTTTTCAGGTAGATTTTGGAACCCAAATCAAGCTAAAAAAAATAATAGGCTTTCTATGGCCCACAATTGGAGAGAGAGAGAGAGATGGCACACCCAGGAGTCAAGACTGGCACACAAGCAGAAAGGGCAATATTAATCTCCCACTGATTTGTTTGTTTTTTTTTTTGTGTTTTTTTCAGGGAGACTTTAGGAAAAAAAAAATAGAATAAAATGATTTTTTCAGGAAGAATTTAGAAACCAAATAAAATAAAATGATTTTTTCAGGGAGAATTTAGAAAACAAATAAAACAAAAAAAGGCTTTCTATGGCCCACTGAGTGAGAGATGACGCACACAGGAGTCAGGAGTGGCACACAAGCCCAGAGGCCAATATTTATCTCCCACTGATTGATGTAGTGATTTTTTCAGGTAGATTTTGGAACCCAAATCAAGCTAAAAAAAATAATAGGCTTTCTATGGCCCACAATTGGAGAGAGAGAGAGAGATGGCACACCCAGGAGTCAAGACTGGCACACAAGCAGAAAGGGCAATATTAATCTCCCACTGATTTGTTTTTTTTTTTTGTTTTTTTCAGGGAGACTTTAGGAAAAAAAAATAGAATAAAATGATTTTTTCAGGAAGAATTTAGAAACCAAAGAAAATAAAATGATTTTTTCAGGGAGAATTTAGAAAACAAATAAAACAAAAAAAGGCTTTCTATGGCCCACTGAGTGAGAGATGACGCACACAGGAGTCAGGAGTGGCACACAAGCCCAGAGGCCAATATTTATCTCCCACTGATTGATGTAGTGATTTTTTCAGGTAGATTTTGGAACCCAAATCAAGCTAAAAAAAGTAATAGGCTTTCTATGGCCCACAATTGGAGAGAGAGAGAGAGATGGCACACCCAGGAGTCAAGACTGGCACACAAGCAGAAAGGGCAATATTAATCTCCCACTGATTTGTTTTTTTTTGTTTTTTTTTCAGGGAGATTTTAGGAAAAAAAAATAGAATAAAATGATTTTTTCAGGAAGAATTTAGAAACCAAATAAAATAAAATTATTTTTTCAGGGAGAATTTAGAAAACAAATAAAACAAAAAAAGGCTTTCTATGTCCCACTGAGTGAGAGATGACGCACACAGGAGTCAGGAGTGGCACACAAGCCCAGAGGCCAATATTTATCTCCCACTGATTGATGTAGTGATTTTTTCAGGTAGATTTTGGAACCCAAATCAAGCTAAAAAAATAATAGGCTTTCTATGGCCCACAATTGGAGAGAGAGAGAGAGATGGCACACCCAGGAGTCAAGACTGGCACACAAGCAGAAAGGGCAATATTAATCTCCCACTGATTTGTTTTTTTTTTTTTTTTCAGGGAGACTTTAGGAAAAAAAAATAGAATAAAATGATTTTTTCAGGAAGAATTTAGAAACCAAAGAAAATAAAATGATTTTTTTCAGGGAGAATTTAGAAAACAAATAAAACAAAAAAAGGCTTTCTATGGCCCACTGAGTGAGAGATGACGCACACAGGAGTCAGGAGTGGCACACAAGCCCAGAGGCCAATATTTATCTCCCACTTTTTTTTTTTTGTTCCAGGGAAAATTTATAAACCCAATAAAAAAAATAATAAATAGGCTTTCTATGGCCCACTATCTGAGAGACAGAGAGAGATGGCACGCTTAGGACTGGCACACAAGCCCAAAGGCCAATATTAATCTCCCTTTTTTTTTTAAGGGAGAATTTATAAAACCAAAAAAAAATAAATAAGTAGGCTTTCTATGGCCCACTATTTGTGAGAGAGATGGCACGCTCAGGACTGGCACACAAGCCCAGAGGCCAATATTAATCTCCCACTTTTTTTTTTTTTTTCCAGGGAAAATTTATAAACCCAATAAAAAAAAAATAAATAAATAGGCTTTCTATGGCCCACTATCTGAGAGAGAGAGATAGCACGCTTAGGACTGGCACACAAGCCCAAAGGCCAATATTAATCTCCCACTGATTGATTTATTGATTTTTTCAGGTAGAATTTAGAACCCAAATAAAGCAAAAAAAAAAAAAAATGGGCTTTCTATGGCCCACTGAGTGAGTGATGATGCACACAGGAGTCAGAAGTGGCACACAAGCCCTGAGGCCAATATTTTTCTCCCACTGATTGATGTAGTGATTTTTTCAGGTAGATTTTAGAACCAAAATCAAGCAAAAAAATAAATAGGCTTTCTATGGCCCACTGAGTGAGTGATGATGCACACAGGAGTCAAGAGTGGCACACAAGCCCTGAGGCCAATATTTTTCTCCCACTGATTGATGTAGTGATTTTTTCAGGTAGATTTTATAACCCAAATCAAGCAAAAAAATAAATAGGCTTTCTATGGCCCACTGAGTGCGAGATGACACAGACAGGGATGGCACTCTAGCAGAAATGTCAATCTTAATCTCCCACAAAAAAAAAAAAAAAAAAAACAGGGAGTGTCCTTCAATTACTATCTCCCTGCAGTAATCTCAGCCAGGTATGGCAGGCAGCAATAAGGAGTGGACTGATGCACAAATTAAATAAAAAGTGTGTACAAACCAAAAAGATAGCTGTGCAGAAAGGAAGGAACAAGAGGATTTGTGCTTTGAAAACAGCAGTTGGTTTGCACAGCGGCGTACACACAGCAATGCAGCTATCAGGGAGCCTTCTAGGGCAGCCCAATGAGCTACAGCGCTGAGGGGGAAAAAAAAAAATGTAGCTTCCACTGTCCCTGCACACCGAAGGTGGTGTTGGGCAGTGGAAATCGCTACAGCACAAGCGGTTTGGTGGTTAATGGACCCTGCCTAACGCTATCCCTGCTTCTGACGAAGCGGCAGCAACCTCTCCCTAAGCTCAGATCAGCAGCAGTAACATGGCGGTCGGCGGGAACTCCCCTTTATAGCCCCTGTGACGCCGCAGACAGCAAGCCAATCACTGCAATGCCCTTCTCTAAGATGGTGGGGACCAGGACCTATGTCATCACGCTGCCCACACTCTGCGTTTACCTTCATTGGCTGAGAAATGGCGCTTTTCGCGTCATTGAAACGCGACTTTGGCGCGAAAGTCGCGTACCACATGGCCGACCCCGCACAGGGGTCGGATCGGGTTTCATGAAACCCGACTTTGCCAAAAGTCGGCGACTTTTGAAAATGAACGACCCGTTTCGCTCAACCCTACTACTGATGGAGGAGCCGGTGACCAGACTACCAATCCATCAGCTCCTAATTTAGAAAAGAAGCTTTCCCATGCTCCATCAGCCATCATTGCATTATACAGCTAACAAGGAGGAAGGTATGTAATAAAAAACAGGGCTCTATATAATCCAATATGCAAGGGACGACAATATACATAATAAAGGAAACGATGTAATATATATATAGCTGTATTTGTTCTTATTTTACCCTTTTGTTAACTTCTCAATGTTGATTTACCATATTTTTAGTCAAGACTACAGAAAAGTCTAAACTACGAAAACAAAAGCATACTAAAAAATAAGAAAATTGCAAAACTTTGCAAATGATATGTGAAATAATCCACTGTCACTTGTCTATCCAACAGAATCAGTTCATGTGTCCTATCAATATAGTCATTACTTGTGAACAAGAAAAGGTGTTCAGATCCTTCTTCATGGCTGTCACTTCTGCCAGCTTCCTTGAACTTTTTTATCCATTCATACACACTTCATCCTGACAAGAAAGTTTCTCCACACTGTGTACAAAGTCTTCAATAAATATCAGCACCAAACACACCACAAAAAAAATCAATCACTTACACCTTGTTCTTCTTTTGTGCAAGTTACAAGTGGAGAAACCATTGTTTCTCCCACTGTACTCATAAATAACATGTTCAAACCTGAACAGCAGCAACTGCGGAGACAGTGACTTCATGTGGAAGGCGCTAATGAAGACAGTGTAGCCAACCAAATTTTTAATATAACCGAATTGTGGAAATTTTCTTATTAACCAGTTCAAGACCGGGTCATTTACCTCCGTTCCTGACAATGCACTTCTTGGGATTTTTCGCACATTCTGTTTAAAGAACTGTACAATTTTCTTCGTTTGAATATTAATATAATTTTTGCATCTTTTTTTTTCCATGATACAAGAAGCTTTTTTTTTACAGTATGTCACTCTCATGTTCTCTCTTTTTTTGCTCATACTGGGCAATATCAGTAGAAAAATAAGTGTCTGCTTTTCCCATTTTTTTTACGACAATAAAGAACCACTAAAATACATTTAAAAATGTGTTCCCATTCTATAACAAATATTTGTATACATCAGACATGTTTTTATGGGAGAGGGGTCTAGAAAAAGCCATTTTGATTGGCAGAAGCATTTCTTTTTATTTATCAATTTCCTGGGGGCTTTTTTGTTTTTTTTGTTGTTTTGTTTTGTTTTTTTTTTCATTTAATTTACACATTGTGTCCCACATAAGGTCATAAAAGACAAGCATTTAAATATTCAAATATTAATTTTTTCATTCTTACTTCCCTGGTAACTAGGGCTAGTATATTTGTCTCCCAGCTACATGGTACAGATACAGTGGGGATACAGTGGGGAAAATAAGTATGCCGAAGTTTTCCCACTTACAAAGAACGGAAAAGTCTGTAATTTTTATCGTAGGTACACTTCAACTGTGAGAGAAAGAATCTAAAACAAAATCCAGAAAATCACAAAGTATGATTTGATAGATAAGTAATTTGCATTTTATTCCACGAAATATGTATTTGATACAATAGAAAAACAGAACTTAATATTTGGTACAGAAACCTTTGTTTGCAGTTACAGAAGTCATATTTTTCCTGTAGTTCTTCATCAAGTTTGCACACACTGCAGCAGGGATTTTGTCCCACTCTTCCATATAGATCTTCTCCAGATCTTTCAGATTTCATGGCTGTTGCTGGGCAGCATATAGTTTCAGCTCCCTCCAAAGATTATCTATTGGGTTCAGGTCTGAAAACTGGCTAGGCGGCACCAGGACCTTGAAACGCTTCTTACTGAGCCACTTCTTAGTTGCCTTGGCTGTGTGCTTCAGCTCAGGGCCGGCGTCAGCACCCGGCAGACCGGGCAAATGCCGGGGCCCTGGGGAGAGAGGGGGGCCCACTCAGGCTGTCATAGATACAGCTGGGAGAGCAGAGCAGGAGATAACATGCTCTCTCCGCCCACAAAGTCACTGCTGGCTGTGTTCTCTTAACCCCTATGTGCCAGCTCTGACACAAGCATCTTCTCACTCAGTCAGTGCAGCCAGGCAGGCACACATAGGGGTTAAGAGAAGGCAGCCAGTGTGGCATTGTGGGCGGAGAGAGCACGTTCTCTGCTCTCCCCCCTGGGTGGCTGCAGACAGTGCTGAAGTTTATCAGGCAGATTCCGGAGGAGCTCAGTCCTACCAGTGCCTGAGTGAGTGCTAAGGTATCCAGCAGTGGTTGCAGTTGGACTTGTGGCTCAGTCTGCTGCTGTCTCCGCTGCCTAAAAATGTGGGTGATGTCTGGAGGAGCAGCTGGTGGGGTGCAGCCTGCAACCTGCAGCCGCCCAGCCACCCAGCTCTCCCAAAATACATGCATGCTGCACCAAACCTGCACCAGTGGGGTAGGAAGAAACTTAACCCCTTCCCATCTGTATGAAGGTTATTGCTGAACCTTAAAGATAACAATCCGACCCGCATAAATGGGGTTAACCAGATGCCAGGAGGAAGGGGAGCTGCTGCCATGTGGGCTGTACGTTGGGGCCCCGTGGCCCTAGGCTGGTTACTGGAGGGACTCTGCCCAGTGCTTGTGGGTGATTTCTGCTCCGGAGTCTCAGCTTCTCTCCTCCACATCACACTGTGCAGTCACAGCAACATTGGTTGTCTCTGTCCAGGTCCCAGCAGCTGCCACTGCTCCCACCAAAGACATGGCATCACCTAACCCTTCCCCTGCAGCCACCGGCAACAAATCCACATTATTCCTTGATTAAATCAGGTTCCAACCCAATAGAGGAGCAGACATTTCCTGCTGTCATTAGGGTCCGGGAGGGGGTGACATTGTCTGCCCTGCTACTCTGTAGTGGGGGGTGACAAGTGTAACATGGGGTAACGATGACAGAGAAATGCACAGGATAATAGTGAGAGCGACAGAGGGCAGTGTATGGTATGGAGCAGTCAGGGGGTGGGCTGCAGGATCCCCCCATACTGTACATGACTGCTCGGGACAGGGAGGCGTTTAATGAGCTTCTAATGACGGGGCACTAATTGGGTCATTAGGGTTTGTGGAAAGGATTCAGCATCAGGTCCTTCATTAATGCCCGAGCCGCCTGTTACTTTGTAGCACAGATCTGTTGGGGCCGCAAAACCAAACAACGTTGTTTATGTAGAAAAGTCTTTTTTTTCATAGAAAAACTCAAAACAGAAAAGCACCTCTCCTGTATATATACACTGCACAGCACCTTTCCTCCTGTATATATACACTGCACAGCACCTCTCCTGTATATATACACTGCACAGCACCTCTCCTGTATATATACACTGCACAGCACCTTTCCTCCTGTATATATACACTGCAGAATTTACCATAGCTGTCACTCATGTAAGAAGTGAACTCTGGCATTGTACTATACATTTCTCTGCCGTATCTGTGCATCATAAATCGGGGTATGTGTTAAAGGGGGGGCCCACTGAGACTCTTTCGCCCGGGGCCCTCGAAAACCTGGAGCCGGCCCTGCTTCAGCTCATTGTCATGTTGGAAGACCCAGCCACGACCCATCTTCAATGCTCTTACCGAGGAGGAAGGATATTGTTGGCCAATATCTTGTGATACACGACCTCATCCATCCTCCCTTCTATACGGTGCAGTCGTCCTGTCCCCTTTGCAGAAAGTCACCCCCTAAGTATGATGTTTCCCCCACCATGCTTCACAGTTGGGACACTACTGAGATGAAATGAACATGCACTGGCATGGGTTCAGTCACCGCACTGTGTATAGAGAGCGGCCCCCACCCCCAACACCGACTGACAGCGGCTCAGCATTAGGGCCTGCTGTCAGTTAGTGTCAGGGGTGTGGTTCCAGCCACCACTCTACATACACAGAGTGGTGACTGAACCCGCGCGACCCTTGTGACTGACACCAAGACTGAAACCCAGGTTAATAGCTTGTTTTCAGGTGACAGGTTCCCTTTAAAGACTCAATGAACTTAAGCTATACAACAATTATTATTATTACATGGTTATTTGAAAAATGCCACATGTCCTTCATGTGCAGCCTACCTCAGATCAATGATACTGTTTATACCCTCCTTAACATTGAAATCACAAAGCCAAGGTTATACACCTGTCCCAGGTCCAGGCTCTGCTCCATTCACCCAAGTTTGCTGACCTCTGCTGTGCTCCATGTCAGGATTTACAGGTTGCCTAATGTGTGACATAATCTCCCTAAGCCTTTTAAGGTCCACTAAGACATACATCTGAGTCTTAGTATTAAGATTCTAGTCCATGATCCTGCATACCTACAGCTCAACAGGTTAATCCTCAGTTTTGCAGTCTCTGCATTCACCTCAATTTTTCCCACTGCACTTGTACTTCTAGTCCAGAGAGGCTGTACTGGGCCCCTGGCCATCAGGGGAGGCCGACATGATGAGGTGACGTGTGAATATAGGGAGCTCATAGGTCTGGTGTGGGCTTTAAGATTAATGTTATGGGTATAGGAGGAGTGGAGTTTGAATCTGGGGGGAGTAGGTGGGGTTAAGAGGAGCTTCTAAATGGGGGTGGCCATGTTAGAGGGGCATTTTGGGTACTCACCGGCCAAATCTTGTAGCTTCAGGGTACCTATCGCAATGGATGTAGAGGCTTTGCTGCAGCGTTTGAGGGACATGGCGGGCACTCAGGGTATGGAGTGGTTGCAGGCCTCGGTCAATGGCCTGCTGCAGGGGGTGGTGGCTGGAGTGTCCAACGCTCCATCAGCAAGACGCCGGCCATGTAGGTCCCGGCCTCCGGCGTGCCTAAGTCTGGAAGTCACTCTGTTGTGAATTCTGTGGCCAAGCTCCCTCCTGTTGTCATGAGTGGTACTGCGGCTGGTTCTGTCTATAAGCTTCCTTTGGTGGATGAGAGTGGTACTGCGGCTTCTGAGTTTCCTTCCTCAGGTGATGAGGTTAAGTCGTTAGGTGCTGCTCTATTTAACTCCACCTGGTGCTTTGATCCTGGCCTCCAGTCAATGTTCTAGTATTGGTCTTGCTTCCTCCTGGATCGTTCCTGTGGCCTCTCTATCCTGCATAAGCTAAGTTCAGCTTGTGTTTTTTTTTGTTTGCTATATTTTCTGTCCAGCTTGCTGTATTGGTTTTTTCTTGCTTGCTGGAAGCTCTGAGACGCAGAGGGAGCACCTCCGTACCGTTAGTCGGTGCAGAGGGTCTTTTTGCCCCTCTGCGTGGTTGTTTGTAGGTTTTTGTGTTGACCGCAAAGCTATCTTTCCTATCCTCGGTCTATTCAGTAAGTCGGGCCTCACTTTGCTAAATCTATTTCATCTCTGTGTTTGTATTTCATCTTTTCTCACAGTCATTATATGTGGGGGGCTGCCTTTTCCTTTGGGGAATTTCTCTGAGGCAAGGTAGGCTTATTTTTCTATCTTCAGGGCTAGTTAGTTTCTCAGGCTGTGCCAAGTTGCATAGGGAGCGTTAGGCGCAATCCACGGCTACATCTAGTGTTGTGTGTTAGGATTATGGATTGCGGTCAGCAGAGTTTCCACGTCTCAGAGCTTGTCCTATGTTTTTGGTAAATGTCAGGTCACCTTGTGTGCTCTGAACTTCAAGGTCCATTGTGGTTCTGAATTACCTGTTCATAACATCACTCCCCGGGTCCGGCGCCATATTAGGAGCCCTTCCGGGTACCCTCCAGCTAGCAACTGTGGCCGCAGGATGGCGGCACCGTGTCTTCAAGCTGGGAGGAATCCGACCAGGCAGTGGGACCTGCAGCAGGGGGAGGGGTCAGCCTCCCTCGCGTCAGAGCAACAACGGGTTCCGGGACCTGGAGCGGCGGGCACCTGCGTTCCAGCAGGGCCTGCTCGTCGGAGAGGGACTCATGAATCCAGGGGCGGGGGCCCTGCCGCACGGCTCCTCAGCGCTGAGAAACTTGCGGGTGGCAGTCGGCCGGCCCGGTGATCAGCGCACTGCAGGGGGCAGCGCTAGATGTGCCTGGATTGAGCACCACGGGCGGAGAGGTGAGTCCAGCACTGGCATTACCTGGAATGGGCGGGCAGCAGTCGGCTGCCTCAGTTGGCAGTTCAGCAACTTCGTCCCACGATGCGGATCAAGGTCAACATCAGGATGACAGCACCATTCGCAGCTGCGGCTCCAAGGGTCCCTGCACAGGTGGCCAGTTCAGATGCCATGAGCAGTGGGCAACTTGTAAGACAGGGAGACCCGGGAGCTGCCGATTCAGCGATGGACCGACACAGTTTGGGATCAGCGCACCCTCGTCAGGATCTGGGACCTTCAGCTGCTGGGTTCACAGCACCCAGGCAGCTAGGTGATAACGATCCGTTTTTTCCATTTAAACCCTGCTTAGCTCCTCATAAGTTTAGGGATCGGGAGGCAATTTTGGGGGGTGCTAGCGGGGGTATGGGTTTAATATTGCATGGTCTGAGGGATCTAGCTAAGTTATGGTCTGGGGGCCCACAAGGAGGGATCACCGTCAGCTGCTTGGTTGGGGAATGCAGAGAGGTTTATGGGTTCCGGGGCATCACTGGGTTTTGAGGGAGGTTTACTTCATCCGGGTCAAGCGGCAATTGTTTCAGCTTCTCCAAGGGGTAGCAGCAGGGCATCCGAAGGGGGAACGGGATCAGGCAACTCGGGAGGCACGAGCCAAAGTACGGGGACCGGTAAGGAAAAAGAGAAGGATGAGGCAATACGCTTGGACGATACGGCCAGGGGTGAAGTGTATGTATGTTTTGAGGAACTGCTGGGGGCCCATTTGAAGGAGGAGGTTAGGGAAAAAATATGGAAAGGAAATTACGTTGAGAAATTTTCATTATTGCCGTTGGAACGATTCAATCTTGATAGGCTGAGGAGAGTCGATTCCAAAAAGGAAGACGAAGAGAAGAGGAGGTACCGACTCATCCCTCGGACCTTCCCTAATTGGTTGCAGGCGTTTGCCATTTTAGCAAGCATAATAGGCGAAAAAGCAACAGAAAATTTTTTGGTTCTTTTTTGCTATATGGATGTGATTGGGAAGGCTTGTCGGGTTTATGGTGGTCTAGGTTGGCTAAGATATGATGAGCAGTTCCATCAGCGAAAGACGGTCCAACACAGTGGGATACAGTGGGACCACAAGGATATAGCTTTATGGATGAGGGCGATGGTGCCAGCTAGGGTGAATCAAGGGGGTCAGCCGTTTTAAGGGGGCACCGGAAGTTCGGGACAGTCAGGACACTCGGTCGCAATGCAGAAGGGACTGTGTTTTTCTTTCAAGGGGACCTGTAGATTTGGAAGCAAATGTAAATTCAAACATGAATTCTTCGTTTGTGGGGGCACACATGGTGCGGCAAGATGTCTTAGGCTGGTTTCATACTTTCGTTTTGATCTGCAGTGTTTTAAACGCATCTGCAAGTGCAGGAAAAAACGCATGTAAATGCGTACAAACGCAGTGTTTTTTGCCGCATGTGTTAACACATGCGGCTAAAAAAACACAGCGTTTGTACGTGTTTACATGCGTTTTTTCCTGCGTTTGCGTTTTTGGTGCGCAAGAAGAGAAATTTCACAAGAGAAAGATCAAGATAACCAGACACCACCAATGGGACTAGAGAGGGCGTATATGATGGGATCTCTATATATAGACCCTAGGGCTACTGAAATTTTAACAGCTTGCTACTGTATCCTGTGTCATGATGGATCTTCGCATGGAGAGCTTTTATTTCAACCTGGATTTCAGCTTCAAGCTGTTTCTTGCCTGTGCTTTTGCTTGGGAGCAAGACCAAAATCGCGAAAGATGGAGAAGGAGACAACGTAGGCGTTTTTGGAGGCACCCCATTATTGAAGTGCGTGAGAGCCATGGAGCCTATCACACGCTTTATGCTGAGCTGAATGCCAACCCGGAGAAATTCCAAGAGTACACGAGAATGTCGCAAGAATCGTTCCGGGATTTGCTGTCTCGTGTCCAAGGAGCCATACGGTGACAGGACACCCAGCTCCGTAGAGCAATTCCACCCGAGGAACGTCTGCTGGTGACATTAAGGTATGTTCAAAATCTAAACCAATGACAGTCCAAATTTAGGTTATTCTGACATGGGTTTTTTTGTGTGTATTTTCCTCTTTTTTTTTTTTGTAACCACACCATAAAAAGAATAGATTTTAATGTTGTTTTTTGTTTGTGTTTTTCTTCTAGATTTCTTGCCACAGGGGAGAGTTTATCATCCCTCCCCTTTCAATACCGGCTTGGAATATCCACCCTGTCCGGAATAGTTGTGGACACCTGTCGGGCTTTGTGGAATGTACTCTGTGATGAGTTTATACCCCTACCCACCGCGGACATGTGGCGTGAAATTGCAGAAAAATTCTGGAATGTGTGTGACTTCCCCAACTGTTTAGGAGCGGTGGATGGAAAGCACATCCGCATTATCAAACCTGCCAGAACCGGATCGGAGTTTTTCAACTACAAAAAATATTTTTCTGTAGTGCTCATGGCAATAGATGATGCGGACTGTCACTTCATCGCCGTGGACATTGGAGCTTTTGGCCGTGGCAACGATTCCCAGACTTTCAAGAGCTCGGATATGGGCCGGTGTGTGTATGGCAACAATTTCAATTTTCCCCCTCCACAGCCTCTCCCCAACACTCAAGGTCCGCCGCTGCCATTTGTTATGGTTGGGGATGAGGCCTCCCAGATGTGTGAAAATCTACTGAAGCCCTATTCCAGTCGGGACTTGGACCACACTAGAAGGATCTTCAACTACAGACTGACCAGGGCCCGAAGAACAGTAGAGTGTACCTTTGGCATTCTGGTCGCTAAATGGCGCATTCTTGCATCAGCCATAAATCTAAAAGTGGAAACAGTTGACGAGGTGGTCAAAGCCTGTGTGGTTCTCCACAATTACATAATTACTAAGGAGCGACCCAACATTGAACTGGATGAAACAGTTGCACACCCACTGCCTGATTTCCAGCATCACCCGCTGCGGTCAACTGCAGCCATTGGTCTCATGCGAGACCAATTTGCTGCCTTTTTTGATTCAGATATTGGACGGGTGTCATGGCAGGACAATGTTGTGTAAATGTCCTGTTGTATCTTTATCTGTACCAGTAATTTTCTAAAATGAAAATAATATTTCACATTAATAAACTTTAGTGTTGGTTGTGTTGACCGTGTCTCCTATCTTTTTCCTCTCTAAACCAAGGTTGTACAAAACCTGGCAGTATTTGATTGGTATTTAATATCATTTTTTGTAATCCAAAACCAGGAGTGGGCGATACAAGCAGTGGTGCTAGTTATTATGTTATCATAATTTACCGTATTTTCCGGCATATAAGATGACTGGGCGTATAAGACCACCCCCAACTTTTCCAGTTAAAATATAAAATCTTCTCAAAAGTCGGGGGTTGTCTTGTATGCCGGGTGTCGTCTTATAGGGTGGCTGCGAAGCAATCTGAGGTTGACGTATATAGTGGGGGGGAGTGGTCCTGATGACGAGGTGAGGGAGCGCCTCACCAGGAAGGTGTAAGTGAAGCAAACTGTCAGCGTCTGGGATGCCAGGGGTATGCAAAAAAGAGAGAGAGCGATGCTCTGCCTAGAAAAACACTCCTCTTTCACTCATCTGGCTCGCCCTTGTATCCTATTATCTCCTTCTCTGCCTCTGCTTCACTTACACCTTCCCGGTGAGGCGCCCCCTCACCTCGTCATTGGGACCGCTCCCCCGCAGTTTACTCCGCATCTGCCCTATAAGACGACACCTGGCGTATAAGACGACACCCGACTTTTGAGAAGATTTTCAGTGGTTAAAAAGTAGTCTTATACGCCAGAAAATACAGTACCTATAATTTTTCCACTCCTTGTTTTGGTTTACAAATACTGTTATAACACACTGACCACGTACTGCTAATAATGGCAGCCATGTTGCTTTATTGGTAAGCTTGTTGACGTCATTGCGTCATGATTGTCTTCTCATGCATTCATTGGACACAAACTGAAGAGACAATCACTGTCACGCTATCTATACTCATCAAGTCAGGTGTCAGAAATAATGCATTCATGATAAACATATACAGGCTCATGAATTCACCTATTTCTGATACATGGGCAGGTGATCATAGATATGTAGCGTGTGACAACCATTGTGCCCTCAATTTGTGTGTAATAGTTATGACACCTGACCTGTTGAGTAGAGAACTGACTTGTGCATAATCTAATGAGTTTTTGACACCTGACCTGTTCAGTAGAGGTCTGCACTGTATTTCCACCATTTTCTCTTCATACTGGCACACTATGCATAGACAAAAAGAGAATATGGAGATACATGTTATACTTTTTGGCCCACCTCATATCTGTATACTAAAGACACACAAAGCTGCAGTCTTTTTATTTTTAACTACTGGAGATATGATGTGGCCCAAAAAGTAAGTGTGTGGCGACGTTTCTTGGCGCACGGTGTGTGTTGCCGGCAGCGATAGACACAGTAAACCAAACATAATTGTGGCAAATGAAACTTTTTTTTATTTAGTTAACAAACAACTGCAAAAATTTATTTTTTTACTGCGTCGGCTTGGGGTATAGTGATGTAAACGGGGGGTGTGAAGAAATTAGGCCTGGCTAACCGTGGACGACGCAGAGGTGGCTGGAGAAGGGGCAATGAAACTAGAAGGGTCTGGAAGTTCGAGGATGGGGCGAGACACATGAGAGGCTTGAGACGCACTGGAAAGGTGAGACAAAACTGACAATACAGACACATCGGTAGGTGAAGGGGGAGGAATACTAAGAGTTTTTTGTTTTTGTTTTTTTCTGAGTTTTTTTTGGTTTTGCCTGGTAGGGGGACGTCTTTGTGGGCTCATATGCTGTAGCGTGGTGGCGGGTGACCCATCAGAGTCCGGCTGCACTGTCTCACAGTCCATAGCACTTGTCGAGCGATCGGCCATGCCAGAGTCCTGATGCGTCGTGGTGGGGGGGTACATAAAGCCCTGCCAGGGTCCTGCTGCATCGTGGTGGGGGCGGTCCTGAAAGACATGGCAGGGTCCTGCGGCATCAGGGTGGGGGCGGTCCTGAAAGCCATGGCAGGGTCCTGCGGCATCGTGGTGGGGTCGGTCCGAAAAGCCACGCCAGGGTCCTGCTGCATCGTGGTGGGGGCGGTCCTGAAAGCCATGGCAGGGTCCTGTGGCATCGTGGTGGGGCCGGTCCGAAAAGCCACATCAGGATCCTGCTGCATCGTGGTGGGGCAGCCCTGAAAGCCACGCCAGGGTCCTGCTGCATCGTGGTGGGGCCGGTCCGAAAAGCCACGCCAGGGTCCTGCTGCATCGTGGTGTCAGTGGAGGAGGTCCAAGCCGGAGCAGCGGTTGTCATGGTGGTGGCAGTGGGATGTCCAACTGCACTCGTCATGGTATTGGCGCTGTAGTGGAGTCCGCCTGTGGAAGGAATTGAGGTGGCCGTGCAGTGGGATGCAGCAGAGGTCGGCATTGAGGTTAATCGTGACAGTGACGGGACAGTTGGATATGCCGCCACTGTCTGCTGTAAATACTGACTCTGCTGCATAGCCTGCACAAAAGCAGCATTGCAGGCCTGCATCACACTGAGCTGGAGATCAGGGATAAGGTGTTCTGACATGCCCTGCTCAATTTGGTTAAAAAAATGATGAGCTGGCCTCTGGAGGTTGGCTTTCACTTGATCAAGGCTTTTGGTGACCTCCTGGATATGGGCATTCAAGAGGTTATGAGAAACATCCATTCGGTCACCTAAAGCCTTGATTGCTTCGTGTAAAACTGAGCTCAAGAGCAAAAACTCGGGCATGAGTGACCTGTCTGAAGCTAACTGTCGCTGCCGGGATGAGCCCCAAAAAAATGGTGCAGTGGAAGAGGACTGCAAAAGGGGAAGACCTGATGGGCCAGCTCCCTGGTCTCCAGTTAGTGTGGAAGGCCCACCTGCTGCTGCGCTGCTGGATGGCTGGGACGGGTCCGTGGCTGCCGGATGAAGGACTGCTCCAGAACCTGGGCCGACAGTCATGCTGTGTGTGCTGTGAAAAAAGGAAACAGAAAATTAATACCAAAACATAACCAGATGCTAAATCCTGTGGAATTTTAAAATAAAGATTATGTCAATACAATACAACCAAAAAAAAAAAAAAAAACACAAGGCGCCCCCAATGTGTCTCACTATATTTGAATGAATACAATCCTTAGCAGGAAATGTGCTCACCTATTTCAGTTGTGAACCAAGGTCACAACTCCCATGAAGGCATAACCGTAGCAGCAGGTCTCCACAAAAATCCAAAAGGATATTGAGGGTAGTAGTCTTAGGCGAACTGAAGACCGCGCTCACGAGGTAGATTTTAGGTTTTACAAATAGAGGAACCATTAATTTATTTAGATGATGTAACTATTAATACTGGCAATAATAATAAGAATGGAAATATAAACTCAATACACAAGGAATCTGACACCACCTCAGCTGCGACTGCCCCTACTAATTCCACACCTGTCATCATTGACAACTCAGGAGCAGGGTGTTCAGCAGCTGTCCCTTTTCTTCCAAGGGTGGATAGTTCCATTCTACCTACCTCTAAATCCTCCCTTGATATATATGGTGCTACTAATAATAAAACTATCCCTCATTTTTTCTGCAAGGCTCAACTAAAAAGAAAAGTAAATATAGAGGGTCTAGAGGAAAGGGGAAGGAAAAAAGGCAAAAACGATCAGTAACAACACCTAGTAATGTCTTTAACCTTTCCTCTTTGGCATTGACTACAACTGATTTAACCCTTTTATCTAGAGGTCTATCATATTGCCCAAATTCAGGGAGTAAGAATCTTGAGATATTTTTGGATGTTCATAGTTTCGTGAGAAAACTCACTTTAAAGAGACATTATGAAATTAAAAAATGTGTCTCTAACACTAATGAGAATGAAGAACTCTCTAATACAACTGAACCTACAGGGTTACATTTGGATGTTAAAAGAAAAAGCAAATTTTATCCGACAGAGAGTAAGGGTCCTCATTTGGAAACTTTTTCTAATTTACTACTTAAAAAATTTAATAATATTGAAAAAAATTCTAAGGTAAAATTGAAAAAAGGTGGAAATTTAACATCAGGTGAGAAAGCTTCTCTTTTAAAACTCAAAAACAATACGGAGATAGTCATCAAAGCCGCAGATAAGGGAGGTGGTATAGTGGTGCAGGACCGAGGTGACTACATAAAAGAAGCATATAATATATTGTCTGACCATGAGTTCTATTCTAGAATAACTAATGACCCTTTTTCAGAAATGCAAAAAGCTTATAACTCTATGATCAAGGATGCCTTTGATAATGGTGTCTTGAATGAGAATGAGAGTAAGTATCTCTCTATAAAAAATCCAAGCATACCTTTTATGTATCATATTCCCAAAATTCACAAGAGTCTTACAAATCCCCCTGGTCGCCCCATTATTTCGGGTATTGGTTCCCTAACTTCAAATCTATCCAGCTACATAGATAGCATTATGCAGTTACATGTCACCCAATTGAGGAGCTACATTAAGGATTCTGCACATGTGATCAAACTTATTAGAAATATTAAGTGGAAAGATAGTTACGTATTTGTTACAGTTGATGTAAGTAGTGTATAAGCGGGTGGTTTCGTCAAACTCAATCTGACAGGTGCCCCGCCCCTATCAAAGTGTATCAAAGTGTGTAACCCCTCCCCTCCCCTTGTTTGACGGCTGGTATCCAGCTGTCCCTCCTTGTTTGATTTCCCCTTTTGATATAGTTTAATATAGTTTAATTTGTTGTAGTTTTGATATTATTCCCGTATTTTGTGGAATAACACATGTTTATAATTATAGCCTAGTCGTGTATTTATTTTACACGTGGTTTATAACACCTTTCTCATTTGTTTTATATTAGATTTTATACGTAGCCCGAGACTGGTGTTTCTGTATGCAATCCTACATCCTGTTATGTGAAAAGTATTCTCATATTATACCAGTATTTCTTTTTATATTTTATTCACAGTGTATCCATATAGTGAATAGGGCTGATGTTTCTGTATGCAATCCTACATCCTGTTATGTGAAAAGTATTCTCAAACACTAACTAAATGGTGAACATTACCTAAATTAGGTTAACTGTGGGTCAGAGGTTTATAGCACCTAGGTCAAGCAATTGTTGTTGTATTTGCGTACCCCATAAATGTTTATTTCCACAAACAGAAAAGTTATTGTGTCCTGAAGATGGCATCTGAGGTTATTTGTTATCTACTGAGGCCATTGCAAGCTGTGTTTATTCACATTGTAGCAGGTTTTATCCTTGTGGCTGCCTTATATACACAGAAGAGATATGCACCAATGTCACAACACAAGTTATAATATGACCCAATGTTACAATACAAGTAAGAAGCGGCGTGTTTTATACGAATAAAAACCAAAGACACGATATTGTAAAAAAAATTTAAAAGATTTATTTCTCACGATAAAACAGCATCTCAAAGACATTTCAACACTATAAAAAATTCTTACAGAATATAAAAAGTAAAAACATTACAATACAGTAATATGACAGTACAGTAACAGTACAATGAACAATTACACTTCTTACAAAATAATTAATATAGCGTTACAAGGCGTGTACAGCATTTATCCAGTACATTCTTTACATCGTGAGCCACATGGTTTGTAGCAGCGGTAGAGACCTTTTTTTAGGTAGCAAAGTTCCACGTGTGGTACCTAATGACGGGGAATGTAAAGATTGAATTGTACGGGGTGACGCCGCTAACTTCAGCGGTGTAGATACAGAGCGTGTCTCACTGTTGGTAATTTTTAATTCATCTAAAAGCTTCCTAGTAGCGGGGTTACCCACAACTGTAGACGGCATATTTAGCTCTGCCATAGCCTGCATAAATGAATCCCAACCCGGCGGTAAATTTCTACTGTTCAGAGCATGACTCTGCGTTGTACTACGTACCAAATCCAGTAAGTTAGACCCTGGTATTACGGATCCTTTGAAAATAAATTCAGCATTATTATTCCATGCTGTGACATTTTTATTCTGCAGCAGCCTGTTTAGTAAAAATTCAGCATTCTTTTTATATCTTTGGTTTATATGGCCGACAATTTCAGCGATCTCATGATTTTTATCAGAGTCGGTATTTGGCAATTGCTGCTGACCAGGATCAGGAGGGCTAACGAGATTTAAAGCCGTTACTTCTTTTGAGCTGTGCCTCGTATGTACCAAGTAGCGTTGTAGCACAGCGCTATACATTTTAATTTTCACATCATCGGGAATGTCACGACGCTGTAAAATGTCGCTAATCTCACCATCAAGGCGCCGAATAACACTGTCGCGTATGTTATCTGTAGTACCGGGTCTTAGTTTGTCTAGCTCCTGTTTGGGGACTAGATACATTTTCGTTGTATGCTCCATTATCTTCCGGCGATCAGGCTTGTTATTATTGGGATTGCAAAAGCTAAAAGAGGACTGATAAACCCGCCGGCCTGTTTTAGTAGGCGCTTCTTTTTCTTTATGGGCTGAGACCTGTCGCTCAGGGTTCTTATAGCTTTACGCCACTTCTTTAATATACCTTTTTGGCGCTCTTTCAGCGGAATCCTGCCTTTTAAGATATTTAAAGCAATCTCGCCTATGGCTGTAATTAAATCATTGCTTGCATCGCGCAAAATAGACTTTCTGACAGCGGGGGTTGCTTTCACTAGGGTTTTTAAGAGAGCCCAGTTACGCCGGAGCCTCTCAGACATCTTTACATCACAACGACCACAGCGTAGAATGTCTGATACCTGGTAAAATTCACTTTTTAGAAGTTTTTTTCTTCTGAACATAGACAGCGGGCAGCGCGGGTGGAAACAACCCAGTCCTTAAACGCAGATCCTCAGGAGTATTAGCTCTCAAATCTACAAGCAAATACCCGTAAGGCTCCCGCGTGGCATCCTCAAAAGCTTCTAGGAAAAAACGTGTTTTTCCGGGATACATCTGACGAGCTAGAGTTAAAGTTTGTAATTTATCTCGGGGGTTGTTAAAAAGCACCATGTACTTTGTGTTTAAATTTATCGTACGGCTTTTCTTGCCCTGACAAAATATGTTTTGCACCAGGTAGAAAATGCTGAGATTTCTGTGGTGCACATACTTGGTAAAGGCTTTTTCTATCTCACAATTCTCACTAGCACTCTCCATGAGATCATCAACAATCGCCAAATTCACCTTCTCCGGTGGGAATAATTCGTCATCTACGAATGTATTCGGCAGACCCTCCACAAATCTGGCGTGGGGAAAAGAGAGAGAGATTTCATCATATAGTTTTTGCCAACACGAATAAAACCATACAATATTATCAGGTTTCTGAGAAAAATTAGCTTCAATATTATATAGCAGCTGTTTTACAAAATAGCTCTTTCCAGAATTAGACGGTCCTGCTAGAATGCACGAGAACGGGTGTTGCAGACGCGTATCCATCACAATACACGACTAATACCCAAAAGGTAATGTTGTGAAATCGTCTAATAGTCGCCGCTTTGTATAAACGCACTTTTGTGTTTTGCGTAATGGCCTTGTTTCAATATCCCAGTACTTTTTATTTCTCACAATGGACGCCTGCTGTACGACAATACGTTTCTGAGTTTCTGCGGCAGAATTGCGCGGGTAGTCCAGAACTAGATCTTTCAGACTGTTGAAATTAATAGATTGAGAGTTACCAACATTTAGTGTTATCCCCTTAACTTTTAAGACAGTTTTACCGGTGTTGAGTTTGTAGCCGTAAGTTTTGGGGCCCGCGGATACAAATTCTGTGATGTGTGTACCATCGGGTATTTCACTGGTCAGCTCCCCCAGGTAATCGCCTAAAGGCGGTTGCCACTCACCATCTCTCTGTACAAAAATAACTGAATCTGTGTCGTGATAAAGGCACCGCTCCTGCAGCCGGTCCAGCAGCGAATAGAGCTCTAGCCGAGCATATGCTGTTGTAAAACACGCTATAAAAATGTTTGTGTTTTTGTTGAGTGTGTGATGGCCTTTTGCATATTTCCAGTTAATGGTTGCGGTGTCATCATCAAGGAAATGTAACATCGAAATGTCATAGTAAGGCAGGAACAAATACTTAAAAAGCTCATCTGGATCCCTAACAATGCTGGTACATGATAGATTAGATCTCTGAGCAAACTTTCCCCATAAAGAATTTAAGAAAAGCTTGGAGATCTGTCGCTTAGCAGGATTGACAGCTATATTTTCAGGCCGTAATTGGACACCTTCTTTTTCAAGAAAAGAGTCAATGTACTGCCGCTTCTTGGCGTCATCAGTGCACCAGCTAGGATAACCAGAGGCTTCCTGCTTATCCCTAAGATGTAATTTAATGTAAGGCGCAAACAGATCATCAGTGGTTTTAGGAAAATGCCATATTTCATAGATGTGAGCGATCCGATACCCTTTTTCTATAGCCATCTCGAGCTCTATAGTGCACCAGGTGCCTGTCAGCGCCCGTTCTTCATCACTGTGGGCACAAATATCTGCCTGGGAATTTGCAGCGCATGTGTAACAAAGGGGAAACATTAATTTTTTGTTGAGTTTTACCGGTAGAACTGGAAAAAATAAATCTCTCGGCGGGTAGACCTTGACTCTAGCAATGCCAAAGTATTTTTTAATGAATCCAAAATTGTCGTAGATGATGTCTGGATGGCCTACAGGGTATGTTTTAGTTTTGTTTACAAAGGGGTACAGACTGGTGAAATCATAGTAGTGTAAAGTCTCCCCTTCTTCCAGATGGTGATAGAGCTTAATGGCGTTAGTTCGCCCGCCATAAAGCGCATCACGGGGGTCTAAAGGAACGGGGAATTCCATCTGACGAAGAAATGTTTGAAGGTTAGAATCATTTTCAACCATTTCATTCCACTCATGTTCCCACATCAGTCTTACTGTGTACCCGCAACACTGTAAGTAACGCTTTTTAGCTAAAAAGGTGTAATATAACTGACCGTAGGACGTGCTTGTGACCTTATTTGTGTCATTTTCATTATAGCACACGGGACAACCGTGGTAAAAACACCCCTGAAATTCAAAGGCTATGTGCTGGCCGCTAACATAGGCATAGCCATCTAGAAAATACTTCCCGACCTGTTTTTCACCGCCTCTCAAAGCGTGCTGTATGTCGATGTTCTCAGAGTGGGCTACATACATGAGCCACTGTATAGCGGGTGTCGAGTAGCGCTTTTTTGCCTTGTGATAATTATCACCAGGTAAAATGGCGATTGTCTTTTTTGGAAGAAATTTAAACCGGTACATTGTCATACACACCGAGGCCAGGGTGATGAGCTGAAAAAGATCAACACATCTGCGCACTACAATCTTTTGCTTTTGACGCTTACAGTATTTTTTAACATTTTTCTGAGTCATCTGCATAATACGCTCTCTATAGATCTCGCAGGCGTGTCTCAAAATTTCAACATCTTGTTTGCAATAAGATTTTAGCTCGGCCTTGAAGTCAAAAGTTGTATTTACCTGTGTCTCATACCACTCCAGGAACTCTACCTTCTCGCCAGGTGACATGTACTCCACCCCATAATATTTTACATCAGGTATGGGACCTACATAATTTTGGTTTTCTCTGGTATTGAAAAAGTGTGGAAAATGTCCTTTGCCTCCTGAAAAGCCCATGGCCTGTGGTAATTTACTGAGTTTCATGGGGATAAAATTTAGAGAGTCTATGAACCTTATAGACAAATCGGGTAGCGACACACACAAGAGGCGGCCACCTTGGGTTATCAACTGTACTTGTAGTTTTTCAGAAATCAGTTCCTTAACAATAAAGTATGCATCATATCTTCCACCATTGTGGGCAATAAATGTATGATCTGAAAATTTACCGCTTGTAAAGAACTGTACAAAGTCATGTGTACAGGTATCACCCTCAAACTCCCAGGAGGGGTGGCCATACAGCGTTGTAGCATAAATGTAATTCGGGATGTGCGTGCCTGTCTCCTGCATACACTCAAAATCATAAAAGATATAGCAATCTGACTCATCCTGTGCTACATACTTCCGCATGTAACAAAGATGAGCATCGAATTTATTTATATGTCTGCGACATACAGGACAGCGCAAACCATTACATTTATGCTCTGTTTCGCTATTTCTGGGGACAAAAAGGTTGCATTTATCACAAAATGTTTTAAGTCTGCAGAATGCTGGGTCGCCTAATCCAAATTGTTTGTGATAATCTAGGCACACGCTCGAGCGGCAATAAACTCTGCAAACAGTACATCTGGGCTGTTGGTCGGCACCGCTTTCTACGCAATTCTCTCTCTGACAGGCCTTACAAAAATACTGGCAGGAGTGGTTGTTTTTGTGGTGAAACACTGAATTGCAGAGCTCACAAAAGTAATCAGCACCGATAAAACCCTTCATATTTTTGATACCGTAGTAGTGATTATCATGGAACAATATGAATACTGTTTTGCCATTAGCTGTATTACCGCTCTCAAAGTAACGCCAATCGCCCTGACTATAGTACAGTACTTTAATGGTGACCCCCAAATATTTTTCAAATGCAGGGATGTCGCTAAAACTCACTAATTGATCATCAGGGATGCCCAGTGCTGCGTGTATGTTTTTAGAGCGGCTCAGTAAAACACCATCAGTGACATTCGTGTCGTCCATCAGGGCGCACACACTAGCAGCCAAACACAGATTTGTCGTGTAATTGTTAAAATCATACAGCCATTGTCTCTTTTGTTTAATGATCTGACTGCTCGCTATAGATTTCAAGCGCCTTTTTTGTTTTACACCACCGCGTCGGTTTTTAATGATGGTGACGACTAGCTTTAGCGAATTGGATGATATGCATTCACTGTTACTTTGAAGTGCGCGGGCAACAGCATTTAAAAAAGATTCGGAATTAAAATCTTCACGGGTTTGTTTTGTAGTGAAAATAGGGTCTAAAGTATCACCGGCATCAAACCTTAACTGTACAAAGTCGCCAGGTTCAATGTCCCTGATGATTCTATCCAGTAATGCCTGAATGCCCTCATGAACAATATTCAAGCCCTCTTCAAATGACCGTACACGCTCCAAATTTACAAATCTAAAATGATCTGTATGTATATGACCATTGAAATTGCGGAGGGCCCTTTCATGATGATGGATGTGTTGCAAAAATACTGTATGATCGGGGCGCCGCACATTACCAGCAGCGTCTGCGGATTGTGAATTTTGTGTAGATGCCTGTGCGGCAGCTGCAGAGCTGCCTGGACTATGTGAGTGCTGTTCTGACTCTTGTGACGACGTCTGTGGTGACTGTAGAGGCATTGCAGGACACATGTCACCACGGCGCCTCCTAGAGCATAGCGCCCGTCTAGCGCTGACCAACAATTTTAGAGCCCTCTTTATAACTCTAGCCCTATTATACCTGGGTAGTGTTAGTTTAGGTGGTTTATGCATGCCGTAGCCGACCATATCTAGTCATAATGGGGTCGCTGTAGTTGTTATCTCGCCATCCAGCAGCAGGCTCCGAAGTGCGTATAGTTCGGACTTATTAGCCTGTGTTGGGTTTTGTGTTAATAATAATTTTTCAAAAGTATCGCAAAAAAACATTATTTTGGGGACCCAGCGTTTGTAGCGTAAGTAGCGGCCGATGTGTTCCTGAAATACAAGCATTTCAACGGGGTCCCAGCTGCGGGATTCATGCTGCAGATCTATAGCTGGCGCATGAATCCGTGGCTTTTTACACACCTTAAGCTCTTTACACCCCTTAACATCATCCGGCCGCGACCTCTTTGACCGTTTCTTAACATTAACAGAGTTAGATACACAGACATGAGATATGTCACCCAAATTAGAGGGTCCTGAGGGTCCGGCCCCAGAGGCATTAGCAGGACCCGTTACACATGGCGCTGACGGTTGCATAGTGTGGGACATACGTATAATGAGCGGTTCTATGGATGGTTGCTTACCATCAGCGAGCTGATCAATCTCGCGATCATACTCTTCACGACTCATCGTGGCTGTGGCACCCACGGCGCAGGATGCGGTTGGTGGCTCTGTAACATGTTTTGTTTTCCGCTTATGTTTTCGGGGTGCCTCGAGCACTTCTGGATATAGTAGCGCGGGGTCATTCACACGGATTGTCGATGGCTGTCCGGTACTTGGATGGGGTATTTCACGATGGTCCGACGGTACAGGGTTTCCTGCGTCCTGCACCACGCAGATCGGTGATAGCGGATATGCTCTAACAGATCCATTAGCCGTCTGTATCGCTGGCCACGCTTGTGCTGCGCCATTCTCGGTGATCTGTAGCGGCTGTAGAGGTGCTGGAGGTGTTTTTCTCATGACTTTGCGCTTAGCTGTAGGAAAGATTATACATGTGTCAGATATGTGCGAGACCGTCGCAGGCCGCTGCGCATAGCTGCAGGAAAGATTATACGTGTGCCAGATATGTGTGAGACCGCCGCAGGCCGCTGCGCTTAGCTGCAGGATAGATTATACATGTGTCAGATATGTGTGGGGCCATGGATCTCAATGATGAAGCACGTGCATCATTGACTGTACAGAGACTGTGCATGTATACCAAAATATACACTTACGGGATAGCGATGTGTGGTGAATGATTGCCGTGGCGTCTTCTGCAGCTTCTGCGATGCTCTCCATTAGCTCCGGTATATTCTCTTTTGTGAAAATTCTTCTAGGCTTCAGTTTACAAGCTATAAATAAAGATACAGGCCTTAGTAGAGGCGTGGTGGATTTTCGCAGAGCGGTTGTGCAAAAAACTTTTCATATGATTCTCACCTTTCCCTTTTTTGCCCGCCGGTCCGAGCTGTTTTTTAGGTGCTCTAGAATCAGGGCTGTTTCTCGGCGTGGGGGTCTGGTACATCAGTTCCTCAACAGGCGTCTGATTGTGTTCCGTGGTGGTTGGTTCTGGAAACATGTCGACATCTGTAAAGAATTAATATATATATTTACACGTCTAAATACTTAAAAGCTATATACACACACACACACACACACATACATACACAGCAGTCACACAACGCACCTATGATGTCCTGAGTCAAATCCCACACAGCAGCGATACCTGCATTAGTGTTACTATACTCAGCTCCAGGTGTATCACACTCCAGAGTAGGCACGCTGAAGCCGTTTAAAAAATCATCGCTATAGTTGCTGATAAATTCATCTACAGCATCGGGGGTGTTCCTGGTAAATTCATCTAGATTATCGGGGATGGTCCTGATTAATTCATCTTAAACAAGAAAGAATAAACAATATAAAAATAATATATAAAAACAGCCCTTAGTTAGAATGGGACACTAACAGATACATGTATATAAATCTTGAAACATACCTATTACCGAATCCGCAACTTGACTGGAAAAAGCCGAAAAATGTTGGGATTCCATCTAAAATAAATTATCTGTGTAAATTTTATGCGCAAACTATATTATCCACACACCACCACTCGTCAAACTCATTTATATACCCCAACAAATAAACTGCTCCCCGTGTATAAATATTCTTATACTACGCAAATCATGGGTAATACGGCTAAGTCTTTCTATATTAATCATGCGCCACAAATATGATTTATGCGGTAAAACTATATTACACAGCCCCACTAAATATACCGCTACTGTATAAATATGACTATAAATATGTCTATGTTAAACAACACACATGTAGTAAGTAAACGCTACAGGCGCTAGTTAGGGCGTATTGCCAGTTATTAACTACTGTATTACATAAATTATGTTATAATAGTTGCCCGCTGATAAGTCTTTCTATATTAATTATGTACCACAGAATATGTTTTATGCAGTAAAACTATATTATACAACGATACTAAATATGCTGCTATCCTCCAGTATAAAACTAACTTATTAGACAAATAACACCCTTAATTATGGTTTTAGAGATGCATAGTTAAATATAATTAAGCATTTGCGAATAATAACACAACTGTCTTATATACTTACATTTAGAATAGCTTGCTTTTTTTTTTTAGTCTAGTCGGACTTCTGGTGGATGTCTGATGTACTTAGTGGGCCAGCCACCTGTATTTATCCTGAGTGTCAGAAACCAGCTCACCTGTTAACACCCAGAAACACACCCAGTTACGCCCCCACCACACGCCTGCTGTTAACACCCAGAACACAACCATACATGCAATTAATGCATGCATTAACTCACGCATGATATATCCGGATTAAAACAGGAATTTTTATACAGCTGAATTTCTGAAAGAAGCAGTCTGTTGATTAACGAACCACAATCATTTTAATCAATCATGACGTCTAAATCGTATGATGCCATATTAGAAAAACAATATTTTACATGCCGCGCACCCGGCTCATTCTCGGGTATTGACAAATTATTTAGATCTGCAAGAGCACGCGGTATAAAGAAATCTGATGTTATTGCCTGGTTAAATAAGCAAGACACCTACACGCTACACAAGCCTGCTAGAAAACGCTTTTTGACAAATAAAATTTACGTCTCGGCCATTGATGCGCAGTGGCAGGCGGATCTCGTAAGTTTAATTGACTATTCAAGGGAAAATGATAATGTCAAATACATCCTGACGGTGATTGATGTTCTATCGAGATACGCATGGTGCGTGGCCTTGACAAACAAGACAGGCGCTAGTGTCGCCAGATCGTTCGAATTAATATTTCAAAATGATAAGCGCATACCGAAGAAACTGCAGACGGATCGCGGCAAAGAATTTATAAATTCATCACTCAAACAGCTATGTAATACGTACAATATTCATCACTTTTTTACAAACAATGATGTAAAAGCCGCTATGGTCGAGCGTTTTAATCGCACATTAAAAACCCGTATGTGGCGCTATCTTACGCATCATAATACCTTTAGGTATATTGATATTTTACCGGATTTGCTGCATAGCTACAACCATACGTACCACTCAACGATCCGCTGTAGTCCCGCGTCTGTGTCAGAGAGAAACGTGATGCAAATCTGGCGCAATATTTACAGTTCTACTATTACTAATAAACCGATTAAACCGTCTTTAACGGTCGGCTCTCATGTGAGAATATCGCGCTATAAATCGACCTTCTGTAAGGGCTATGAGAAGACCTACAGCGATGAGATTTTTTTAATCACCGGCGTCTCCAATAAATTTCATAAACCCCTTTATAAAATCAGTGATTTAGCCGGAGAGCCTGTAGAGGGGTCATTTTATAAGGAAGAGCTGCAAAAAATACCTATGGATGAGGATCGTGTCTACAGAGTAGAAAAGATTTTGAGAAAAAAACGTGTCAGGGGTGTGCGTCACTGCTTTGTCAAATGGCTGGGCTACCCCGAAAAATTCAATAGTTGGATCCCGGCCTCGGAGTTGACAGATATATAACCATGGAAGCGGGCTCATTTTTCGTGACATTACCCAGTAATTCGTCAATTAAAATCTACCCTGAAAACACAATATCGGAGTACAATACCAAGTTAGCGCGGGCCGTTCATCTTTCGGCAGATTATGAGGTGGCGTTAACGGAAATACAGTACCCCCATACGTGGAACACGTTTGATGCTTTTGAAGGGAGCTTCTACGCGGCTAAACACGGCGAACCTTTAGTACAGTATCACATAAAATCAGGATTTTACTCGTCCATTCCTAAGCTAGTTGGCGCGGTCAATGCCCGAATAGAAGCGCTGTATTTATCTACGCCTGCCTACAGAATACGGTATGATGAGCTACGCCGCGAGGTGATCCTGACCGACCCATCCTCTATACAGTTTACTCTGGGTACTAAGTTAAAATTTATTTTCGGCCTGCAGACCGTCGATGACTCCCCCGTTGCTTTAATGCCGTGGAATCGCCGCTTTTACCCCGATTCAAAGGCTGGTTTTTATTCGCTTTTTGTATACACTGATATAATTCAGCATCAACTTGTAGGTGACAGTTACGTTCAACTGCTACGAACCGTAGAAGTTAGCGGCGATGATAATGATATTGTCACGGTGCGCTACTCACGGCCCGATTACATACCGCTGTGCAAGCAACACTTTGACTCCATAAACATTACAGTCATGTCGGACCAGGGAACGCCGGTTAAATTCAGATACGGCAAGTGTATAGTGCGATTACATTTTAGACCTCGCCAGCATTGACACGATAAAATGCTGTCTCAAAGGGTGTATGGAGATCCTGCTGTTTATGCCCGCTACTATACTGCACAGTCGGGGCACGGTCTAGAGGGATTCCGCGGGAGCGAGTACATGTATGGCTCTGGACTGGCAGGACTATTTAAAGGTTTATTTCGTCGCGCCGTGCCGCTTTTCAGAAAAGGCTTAGAATTAGTAAAACCACACGTTCGGACTGCTGCCCGGAACATCGCTGCAGATGCCGTGACATCCGCATCGACTGCCCTTATGAAAAGGATAAATACGCCAACCCATCAAGACGGCTCTGGGATAATCTATGTCGCTAAAAAAGCCCAAAAAAGAAAGCGCCGCGTTTGCCCTCCTTTACCGCCGATGCTCATGAATAAAACTACATCCAAGAGACGCCCCCGTCAGAAACGAGTAAGACGCTCTGCGGACGACATCTTCTAATCAGTTACCATGGCTTTCCTGCATGACGCTTCTGTAGAGTGCGCAAAATCTGAACTGGATATTTTTGCCGTACCACCGACTCAAACAAGTATCGAGAAATCTCTATTTGTAGAAGTACAGCCGGTTGCTGCTCTGTCAGACAATGGACCGTTGGAGTTTTACATATCTGGTAGTGGTGATTATTATTATGATCTGAACAACACGCTACTGTACATAAGCTGTCGCATCGTGAAGCAGGATAATACGGCCATCGCCGATGGTGCGCGTGTGGCGCTCATAAACTACCCTCTAGCCACTCTTTTTAACCAGGTCGATATTACTCTGGGAGACCGACTTATCTCACAATCGGACAATCTCTACAGCTATAGAGCCTACATAGAGACCCTTTTAAATTACAGTTCACAGACGCTGGCATCGCAATTTACAGCCGGTTTGTTCTATAAAGACACTGCGGGGCATCATAATGACAGGCGCCTGGATGGCGCAAATGCGGGATTTATCAAAAGAGCCAGTGCCGCCTCTCACTCAAAACCCATCGACCTTTTGGGACCCATTTTTGGGGATATATTTAACCAGCCAAAGTTAATATTGAACGGCCTTGACCTTAAGGTTAAGCTGTCAAGAAATAAGGATACTTTCTGCCTCATGTCCGCAGAAGCCGAGCCGCTGAAGGTACAAATCTCGCACGCGGCTCTCTATGTGAAAAGAGTGCAGGTATCACCGGCTGTCCGAATCGGCCACAGCCAGGCCCTCCTAGCAGCAACAGCCAAGTACGCTGTTGACCGAACATGCCTGAAAGTGTACAGCATCGCCGCAGGGACACGGATCACGAACCACGAGAACCTCTTCCTAGGACAGATACCAAAAACTGTTATATTGGGGTTTGTAGATAATGAGGGCTTCAGCGGTTCTTATACAAAAAACCCACTGGACTTTCACCACTACCACGTCAATCACGCGGCATTATATCTGGATGGTCAGCAGATACCCGCGAGGCCTTATAATCCTAATTTTAATGCTGATTTAGCCATCAGAGAATATATGGCGCTTGCCCATATATCGGGCAAGCAAAAGGCTGATTGTGCCATGGCGATAGATCGTGAAGAATTTATGGCTGGCTTCACGCTATTTGCTTTTGATTTATCGCCTGATCAAGAGCCTGGAGGCCATTTCTCGCTCATTAAAACAGGTAATCTGCGTGCTGAAGTCCGCTTTGCGATAGCGACACCCCACACGATAAATATGATTGTCTTTGCAGTCAACCACACCATTCTGGAAATTAATAACAGGCGAGAGATCTTGTACGATTTTAATTAAGCAACGATGGACAGTCTGCAGCTTACAGTTGTAGCGCGGTCCGATAATTATACAGACCGCATATTCGCCGGTGTGTTTCCGTGTGATTTGCTTCCGGTAGAAAGAGTGACTCAGAGACCCGCGGCATATATTGTGAATACAGACCCGGCAAATCAAGCTGGTCGCCACTGGATATTAATCGTACTCTGCGACGATAAGACGGGCATATTTTTTGACAGTTACGGTTTCCGTGCGGATAATATTATCTTTCCACGCGCTTTTGTGACATTCCTGAACAAGAATTGTTATTCTTATTGTTATCAGAGCGCACAAATTCAAGATTTGTATAGCAGTGTATGCGGTCATTATTGCATATATGTATTATACCATTTAGCGCGAGGCTTTCCATTTAAGAAGATTTTAAAAAATTTTACGTCTGACATGCAGAATAATGATCGAGCCGTATCAGATTTTGTGACATCAAGATTTTCAGGCGCCGTTATTTGTTCATCGTGTCGTTATCAGATACAGCAAAGATGCATTTGTCAGCATCATGCTGTTAGCTAACTTAAAATTTGAGCTGTTGTTTTATCGTGAGAAATAAATCTTTTAAATTTTTTTTACAATATCGTGTCTTTGGTTTTTATTCGTATAAAACACGCCGCTTCTTACTTGTATTGTAACATTGGGTCATATTATAACTTGTGTTGTGACATTGGTGCATATCTCTTCTGTGTATATAAGGCAGCCACAAGGATAAAACCTGCTACAATGTGAATAAACACAGCTTGCAATGGCCTCAGTAGATAACAAATAACCTCAGATGCCATCTTCAGGACACAATAACTTTTCTGTTTGTGGAAATAAACATTTATGGGGTACGCAAATACAACAACAATTGCTTGACCTAGGTGCTATAAACCTCTGACCCACAGTTAACCTAATTTAGGTAATGTTCACCATTTAGTTAGTGTTTGAGAATACTTTTCACATAACAGGATGTAGGATTGCATACAGAAACATCAGCCCTATTCACTATATGGATACACTGTGAATAAAATATAAAAAGAAATACTGGTATAATATGAGAATACTTTTCACATAACAGGATGTAGGATTGCATACAGAAACACCAGTCTCGGGCTACGTATAAAATCTAATATAAAACAAATGAGAAAGGTGTTATAAACCACGTGTAAAATAAATACACGACTAGGCTATAATTATAAACATGTGTTATTCCACAAAATACGGGAATAATATCAAAACTACAACAAATTAAACTATATTAAACTATATCAAAAGGGGAAATCAAACAAGGAGGGACAGCTGGATACCAGCCGTCAAACAAGGGGAGGGGAGGGGTTACACACTTTGATACACTTTGATAGGGGCGGGGCACCTGTCAGATTGAGTTTGACGAAACCACCCGCTTATACACTACTGATGTATGCTCCCTATATACAAATATCAAACATGAAATTGGACTTGAAAGTATGAAATTATTTATGGATACAGATCCGAGACTATTGGACAAACAGAAACAGTTTTTAATGTCTGGAATGGAGTTTATTTTAAAAAACAATTATTTTACTTTTTTGGGTGAACTGTACCGCCAGACACGTGGTGCGGCAATGGGATCACGGGTAGCACCAACATATGCTAATTTATTTATGGGTCACTTTGAGAATTCTTTTATCTATAATAGTGCTTTTACTGATTGCATGGTGTTTTATGGTCGTTATATTGATGATCTGGTTTTTATTTGGGACACAACTTTTAAACCTCCAGAATTTTTAATGTCAGAGCTCAAAAATAACCCCTGGGGTCTTGATTTTACTTTTGTTTTTAACAAAACCGCTATTAACTATCTAGATGTGACATTTTTTATTGTTGATGGAGAAATTCATACAAAATTTTTTTTTAAAAAAGTAGACAGTAACAGCTATGTTCATTATAACAGCAATCATCTTGATAAATGGCTTTGTAACATTCCAAAAAGTCAGTTTATGCGTATTAGGAAAAATTGTTCTTCCGATAGTGACTTTAAGGTTCAATCCGAGTTTTTAAAAAATAAGTTTATAGCACAGAAATACCCCAAGGATTTGGTGAATAGAGCATTTGAGCATGTTTTTAAGAATTTTAATCAAGAAATGTTACTAAAAAAAGAAAAAGCTGATATTGCAGCTAGCTCAGAAGAATTTACCTGTAGTTTTTTAACCACATTCAGCACAGACCACAAATTCATTAAAAAATCTATTAATGAGTTGTGGTACATAGTGAGAGAGGATAATATACTGGGAAGTTGGTGCCGCAACATCCCAAAATTATATTTAGGAGAGCACCCAGTTTGAAAAATAAATTAGCACCCAGCAGACTTTTTGATGAATGCAAAAAATTATCTGCTTCACAAAAACCAGGGATTTTCAAATGTTTTCACAAAAAATGTTTGTGCTGTGGCAATATAGCACATACTAGTACAGCATTTAAACATTCTTCCTTTCCTCACCCTTTTCCAATCAGCTACCATTTCACTTGCACCACTTCTTATGTTATTTATATTATCACTTGTCCATGCAACAAGATATATGTTGGTAGGACAATACAACCACTTCACCTCCGCATGAATTCTCATCGACATAATATCAAAATAGGTTACCTTAAACATGGTCTTTCCAAACACTTCAGAATTTCACATAATTGCAATTCTTCACTATTTCAAGTTCACCCCATTGATCACGTTCCTGCACATGTTTTTAATCGCATACAATCACTTAATAAGAAAGAGCTTTTTTGGATATACACTTTGAATTCCCTTGAGCCTGAAGGGCTAAATGTAATGTCAGATATTCTTTGACTAGTTTTGTTTTCAAGATTTTATGTTACCATATATATGTTTTAAATCTTGCTTTTTGTATTATAGTATAAGTGCCTTGGCGCCCCTCCCCTTCCTTTTGTCTTACGTATAAAAACACCCTGTACTGTGCTATGTATTATATGCCCTGAAGAAGAGAGTAAGAAAGCTCTTGAAACGCGTAGGCTTCAATAAAAAACCTAAAATCTACCTCGTGAGCGCGGTCTTCAGTTCGCCTAAGACTAATACAATACAACCGAAAGCATGTGACAAAAACTTACGTTCTCTGGACAAGGACCGGTCTTAAAAATGACAGCACGCGATGATAGTTGTACAGTCTGATCCTTGCTCCCGAATCACTGGCAGCACGACTCTCTTGGCGCACGTCCTTGTTGAAGCGGTCCTTCATGGAGCGCCAACGTGTTTTTACTTTGTCCACTGTTAAAAAAAAAACACATTATGGTCAGGAAATGGACTTTTTGCCGTGCAAAGACAACTGTGTGTGATGAGAGAAACTCCGGAGAGTTTCTTTCATCACACACAGTCAAGAGAGCACGGCAAGGTCTCTGCTGCTTCACACTGCAGTGCAATACTTACCAAATGCACTACGGACCCATGGCGGGGCGTTGTCCCAGCCATCCCACAACACTTGGGCCACCTCATTCCATAAACGGCGGAGCGTGCTGTTCATCGAATGCAGTGGATCCCGGCTGTCCCACAACGGAACTCGCTCCTGGACCAGTGTTATTAGGAGATCGTTGTCGATAAGGTCATCGTCCCGCTGTGAAACCTAAAAATTAAAGAAAATCATTAAAGTTTGCTCAATCACATAAGGAAAAGAAAGAGAACAGACGATGAGAAATGGCATCAATACGAAAGTCAACATATAAAAGGCTTCCAGAAGAAAAATTTAAAGAAATACGAGTGTAAAGAAAGGAAGATTCAAGAATATTACAATGAGGACAGTCAGCCTTGTATACATACCCGCTGCCGTCTTCCCACTGGAGCTTGACTCCGCTGCTCCTGCCCGGTCTGTGCCTCAGTAGAAGTGCTCTAAAAAAAAGGAAAAATCAAATAGTCACATGTCTCGATGTGACAGTGAATACTTACCAAGCTGAAGAGGCAAATACTCACCTCACTGACATGCTCCACTTCTGACTGACGTGGCTGATATTCCTCATCAGATGAAGACTCCGCAGAAGACATTCTGATGCATGTAGAAAGAAAAAAATGGAAGAAATTAGGACATGTAGAGCCAAAAAATAGAAAATAAACGCATTGGCTAGGATATACTCACATTGATCTGGGTCTTGTCCTCCAAAATGCAGCCTGGCAGTGTCTTGTCTTCTTGAGAGTCTGGTGAGAAGTGTCCTGAAACTGTCCCCAACCTCCCTTTTATCAACTTGATGGTAGGGGGTGGCTTATCAGTGTCTAGACTAGGGTTGAGCGACCTTTACTTTTATAGGATCGGGTCGGGTTTCACGAAACCCAACTTTTTCAAAAGTCGGGTCGAGTGAAATCGGCCGATCCTATAAAAAAGTCGGGGTCGGGGTCGGCCGAAACCCGAAACCCAATGCAGTGCATTGGGTTTCCAATGGTTCCCAGGGTCTGAAGGAGCGGAAACTCTCCTTCAGACCCTGGGATCCATATTTAAGTGTAAAATAAAGAATAAAAATAAAAAATATCGCAATACTTACCCTCTGACGCGCCCTGGTACTAACCGGGATCCTTCCTTTCTTCGAATCAGGACCTTCGGTGACGTCGCGGTGACGTCGCGGCTTGTGATTGGTCGCGCGACCGCCCATGTGACCGCCGCGCGACCAATCAGAAGCCGTGACGTCACCGCGACGTCACCGAAGGTCCTGGAAGCGCTGATTCTTAGGAAGGAAGGCTGCCGGAAAGAAGCAGGGCGCGTCCGAGGGTGAGTATATACCTAATAGGAAGGAAGGCTGCCGGAAAGAAGCAGGGCGCGTCCGAGGGTGAGTATATTCCTATTAGGTATATACTCACCCTCGGACGCGCCCTGCTTCTTTCCGGCAGCCTTCCTTCCTAAGAATCAGCGCTTCCAGGACCTTCGGTGACGTCGCGGTGACGTCACGGCTTCTGATTGGTCGCGCGGCGGTCACATGGGCGGTCGTGCGACCAATCACAAGCCACGACGTCACCGCGACGTCACCGAAGGTCCTGAAAGAGCTGATTCGAAGAAAGGAAGGTTCCCGGTTAGTACCAGGGCGCGTCAGAGGGTAAGTATTGCGATATTTTTTATTTTTATTCTTTATTTTACACTTAAATCTGAATTCCGATACCAATTCCCGATATCTTAAACATATCGGGAATCGGTATCGGAATTCCGATTCCAGATTCAGAAGATCGCCGACTTCATGGCCGACCCCACACTGGGGTCGGGTTTCATGAAACCCGACCTTGCCAAAAGTCGGCGACTTCTGAATATTACCGACCCGTTTCGCTCAACCCTAGTCTAGACATGGTTATCTTAATTGAAACGCATGCGTTCGAAAACGCAACCAAACGCATGTGCGTAAAAACGCATGCGTTTCCATAGACATCAATGTATTTTTTTGACGCAAATCAAACACAAACGAACGCATGCGTTTTCATTTGCCAAAAAAAGCCTCTGAAAATTACTACATGTTGCATTTCTGCGACAGGACGCATGCAGCAAAAAAACGCATGCATCGTTAAACGCGGCCAAACGCGTACAAAAAAACGCATGTGTTTTTAATGTTAAACATAGAAAAAAAACCGCATGCGTTTATATGCGGTACAAACGCTGCAGATCAAAACGCAAGTGTGAAACCAGCCTTAGAGGGGGAAAAGCAAGGGGGGAGATGTTGTTGAAAAAAGGGGAGACGCCGGTGCCTCTGGGCTCGATGGTGGCTTATCTAAATAGGTACCCTGACGTAGCGGCAGCGTCATTGTTGAAGGAAGGTTTTGGTGAAGGTTTTAGAATCTCGTTTGTTGAACATGATGTTTATTTGTCAAGGAAGAATTTAAAGTCGGCAATGCAGTTTCCAAGTGTAGTTTCTGAGAAGTTAAGAAAAGAGGTTGTGTTGGGAAGGATGTCTGGACCTTTCATGTCAGCTCCACTCAGCAACTTGAGGGTGTCACTGCTCGGGGTGCCTCCGAAAAAAGAGCCTAACAAATTTAGGCTTATTCAGCACTTGTCTTTCCCAAAAGGGTCGTCGGTGAATGACAGGATCGACCCTCAATTGTAATCAGTTTCATACACGTCATTTGATGTAGCGATGGATTTGGTTCAGTTGTGCGGTAAAGGGGCCTTGCTCGCAAAGACATATATCGAAGCTGCATTTCGCTTGTTACCGGTTCACCCCGATAGTATGAGTTTCTTGGGTATAGAGATTGACACCGTGGCGATGGAATGCAGACTGCCTGATGAAAAAGTGATTGCTTTACGAGACGAGGTTAAAAAAGCAGGTTCCCTGCGGAAGATAACGCTGCATGATTTACAATCTTTGTTGGGCAAGCTGAACTTTGCGTGCAGGATTATGCCGATGGGTTGCACTTTCTGTCGGCGTTTATCCTTGGTGACAGCGGGGGTGAAATCTCCCTTACATTTTATCAGATTAAAAAAGGATTTGAGGGAAGATTTGAAGGTGTGGACACTTGTTCTGGAGGAATATAATGGCAAATCCATTTGAATTCAGCCAGTTGAAAGTGCGGACGTCTTAGGTCTCTTGGTCAAAGAAAAACGTGGTTTTGCGTTGCATTTTCAGGATAATCAGTTGGTGGCGGAATGGTCATTCACATGGCGCGAACAAGGTTTGTTACAAAATCGGATTCTGCTTCAGTTGTTCCCTAGGGTTGTGGCACTGTCAGTCTGGGGTGAAATGGTAAAGAATAAAAAAGATCTGTTTTCCTTGCGAGAATGCGGGAGTCATGGAGATTATCAACACGTTATCTGCTGCAACTCCTGTGGTTGTCAAGACACTGCAGCATCTGGTTTTTCTGGGGTTAAAGCTCAATTTGTGGATTGTGGCGGAGCTTAATGCTAGTGTTATTACTCCTGTTGATGATGTCTTTTTCCATACACAGTGGCATCATTTTCAAGAGCCGCGATGTTATATGAGTCAGCGGGTCTGGATTGTCCAGCGGAACTGTGGAACCTGCCCTTCGGGCCGTAAAGGAGTTGTTTTCAAAATCATTGTCGGATAGGTCCTGTAGACAATATGATCAGGCTTGGAGCACTTGGCAGGCTTGGAAGGCATCCAAAGGGGCTGGAATGGACGATGAGAATAGGCTATTGGTGCTTGTGGGTCATTGCTGGGAGGCGGGTTTGTCTGTGTCCATAATGAGTAAGTTTTTGGCTGGCTTATCGTTTGGTTTTAAAGCTAGAGGTATCAGGGACGTGACAAAATCATTTTTAGTGACCCAAGTGGTAAGGGGTTGGAAAAAAGGGCAGAAGTCAGTGGACGGTAGGCTATCGGTCTCTTTTGAAGTGTTGTTAGTTATTGGAAGGCAATTATTGAAAGTGTGTTTTTCCTAGTGGGAAGTGGATTTATTTATTGCGGCTTTTGCATTGGCGTTTTTTGGGGCATTTCGCTTGGGGGAGTTGGTCAGCCCTTCCAGGGTTAAAAAAGGGGGTTTGTTGAGAGAGGACGTGGATGTCACTTCGGATAAGGTGGTAGTGTTCATTCATTCTTCTAAGATGGATGTGATGGGCAAGGGTTGTAAAATAGTGTTATTTGGGATCCCAGGTTGTCCACTGTGTCCTGTGTGTATAATTTCATGAAACGAGGCAGTGTATTGTCTGACCCATTGTTAGTTCACGCGGATGGCTCCTTTTTGTCTCGCTTTCAATTTGTTTCCGTATTTCGGAGCTGTTTAGAGTTGGGGGGCATTGCAGCGGCAAAGTATAGTGGACATTCGTTTTGGATAGGGGCGGCAATGGAAGCTGCTAGGAGGGGTTTGGATGATGAGGTGGTGAAGAGGATCAGGCGGTGGGAATCAGAGAGATTCCGGTCTTATATTTATCCTGATTTGGCTTGATGTTCTCGGCTTAAGTATCTGTTATTGAACTTAATTAGTGTTATTGTTTTTCTTGCAAAGCATGGACAGTGGCTGGTTTGGCTAATGGGACGTTTTCTGGGCCGCACAGAGGGCAGCAGTTCGTCCGGATGGACATCAGTTGGGTTTCTCGCAGGAATTGGTAACCCTGCGGTGGATTGGGAAAAGGGGTTGGTATGGAGTCAGTTTTTGCCCGAGTTTCATCGCTTTGTGCGCTTGGATCAGGTCCCACACATAGTGGTTATACATCTGGGGAAAATGATTTAGGGAAGAGGCCTTGTAGAGAGTTGATAAAAGACATTAAATTTGACATGTTACGGTTGTGGGCAATGTTTCCAAGGATTTTGGTGGTTTGGTCCTACATCGTTCCGCGGAAAGTTTGGCGGGGCGCTAGGTCGGTTGAAGGAGTGAATAAAGCGAGGATCAAGGTGAACAAAGCTGTTTCTCGATTTATAGCAAGGAATGGGGCAGTAGTAGTGCGGCACATAGATTTGGAATCTGGGACTGGAGGTTTTTGGAGGTTAGATGGTGTGCACTTGAATGCAGTCGGCACGGTATGGTGCTTGGCTATACAGGAAGGCATCAAAACAGCTTTGAGAGTGTGGAGGGACATAAATGTTTAAGGGGTCAGAACATTTATGTCCGTAGCATGGGGTGGAGGTCCTCGAAGTTGGTGGAATAGGAAAATGGCGGATTGGTGGGGGGATCTCAACAGGTCCTGGATTCCCCTGGGTGAATTAAAATGGTCATGTTATATATAATCCCCTGGAAGGGATTATTAAGGGACCAATTAACAGGCTTGTGGTTTGGCCAGGTTGGTTGTTATCTGCCTCCGAGCTGGTGCGTTGCGGCTGGGGATAAGACTAACCCAAGGCCAAAAAAGTGGGAAGTTTTTTCTGGATAATTTTCGGTATATGTTTTGGGCTTCGAGGACCATCCACTTTCGGGGTTTATTGTTTCAATATGTTGTTTATTAACATGTTAATAAATGGCTGCTGTGGCCAATTAATCCAATCTATGACTGTCATGTTTTATTAAGGTGGGATTATCTTGGGATAGGAAGGGGGGAGGGAGTTTGTAATTCTGAAGTAATATGTGGTTGGTAAATGGGGTCTCATTAAGAACTCACATGAGTCATGGATACCCTTGGTCATGAGTCTACCAAACTTTCCTTCCTCGCCATCACCGAAACCTGGCTCACCCCCTCTGACTCAGTCTCCCCTGCTGCACTCTCTTACGGTGGCTTCCACCTTTCCCACACACCCCGCCCCAGCAGCAAACATGGCGGAGGAGTTGGTTTTCTCCTGTCAGATAACTGCTCCTTCACCCCAATCCCACTGCCACCCTCTGTTACCCTCCCTTCCTTTGAGGTGCACTCTATGCGCATCTATTCCCCCACCAACCTCCAACTGGCTGTCATGTACCGCCCCCCAGGGCCAGCCACCATCTTCTTTGACCACTTCACCACCTGGCTACTTCATTTCCTTTCTGCAGACATCCCCACTATCGTCATGGGCGACTTCAACATACCCATTGACACTTCCCTCTCAGCTGCCACTAAACTTCTATCTCTCACTTCCTCCTTCGGCCTCACTCAATGGTCTTCTGCAGCCACTCACAAAGACGGTCACACACTGGACCTCATCTTCACCCGCCTCTGCTCTCTATCTAACCTCTCTAACTCACCTCTTCCACTCTCTGACCACAACTTTCTCACATTCTCATCTCTCTCCACTCCATGTCTACAATCCCCACCCCACAAACTTTCACACCCTCGCAGAAATATTAAACATCTTGACCTACATTCATTCTCTGAATCCCTCCTCCCCCTCACAGGCATAAGTTCCATACACAATGCGGATGACGCTGCTGCTCTATATAATACCACAATAGCTGTAGCTTTGGAATCTGCTGCCCCACTTACACATACCAAAGCTCACAAAATCAACAGACAGCCCTGGCACACCAGCCTGACCAAAGAACTTAGGCGAGCTTCCAGGGCTGCTGAGCGCAGATGGAAAAGATCCCACTCTAACGAGCACTTCATCGCATTCAAACAGTCCCTCACTACTTTCAAGACCACACTTGCCACAGCTAAACAAACCTACTTCTCATCTCTCATATCCTCCCTCTCTCACAACCCTAAACAGTTATTCAACACCTTCAATTCTCTCCTCCGTCCCCCAGCACCTCCTCCCTCCCCACTTATCTCTGCTGAAGACTTTGCCTCATTTTTCAAGCAGAAGATTGATAGCATTAGAGACAGTTTTGGTCAACAACCCCCAGAGCTCTTCCTCACGATTTCCCAGCCCTCCACCTCCAAAACCAACTTCTGCACCATTACAGAAGATCAACTCTCCACTCTACTCTCAAGATCACATCTCACCACCTGTGCACTTGACCCGCTCCCATCCCACCTCATCCCAAACCTCTCCACAATCTTCATCCCAACCCTAACCCATCTCTTCAACTTATCTCTAACAACTGTTGTTTTCCCCTCAAGCTTTAAACATGCCTCCATCACACCTATCCTCAAAAAGCCCTCTCTTGACCCATCCTCTGTATCTAGCTATCGCCCTATATCACTTCTCCCCTATGCCTCCAAACTACTGGAACAACACGTCTACCTTGAACTGTCCCCCCATCTCTCTTCCTGCTCCCTCTTTGACCGCCTACAATCTGGCTTCTGGTCACACCATTCCACCGAAACTGCCCTAACTAAAGTCACCAATGGCCTCTTAACCGCCAAGAGCAAGCGACACTACTCTGTCCTCCTCCTCCTCGACCTGTCGGCTGCCTTTGACACAGTGGACCATTCCCTATTATTACAAACCCTCTCATCCCTTGGCATCGCAAACTTGGCCCTATCCTGGATCTCATCATACCTAACAGACCGGACATTCAGCGTCTCCCACTCACACACCACCTCCTCACCTCGCCCTCTATCTGTCGGAGTCCCACAAGGTTCAGTCCTTGGGCCCTTGCTCTTCTCCATTTACACCTTTGGCCTGGGACAGCTCATAGAATCTCATGGCTTTCAGTATCACCTCTATGCTGACGACACACAGATCTACATCTCTGGACCAGATATCACCTCCCTTCTAACCAGAATCCCTCAATGTTTGTCCACTATTTCATCCTTCTTCTCCGCTAGATTTCTGAAACTTAACATGGACAAAACAGAATTCATCATCTTTCCCCCATCTCACGCGACCCCCCCAACGAACCTATCCATTACAGTAAATGGCTGCCCACTCTCCCCAGTCCCACAAGCTCGCTGCCTCGGGGTAATCCTTGATGCTGATCTCTCCTTCAAACCACATATCCAAGCCCTTTCCACTTCCTGCCGACTGCAACTCAAAAATATTTCACGAATCCGTTCATTCCTCAACCATGAATCTGCAAAAACCCTAGTCCATGCCCTCATCATCTCTCGCCTTGACTACTGCAACCTCCTGCTCTGTGGCCTCCCCGCTAACACTCTCGCACCCCTCCAATCTATTCTAAACTCTGCTGCCCGACTAATCCACCTGTCCCCCCGCTATTCCCCGGCCTCTCCCCTCTGTCAATCCCTTCACTGGCTCCCCATTGCCCAGAGACTCCACTACAAAACCATAACCATGACGTACAAAGCCATCCACAACCTGTCTCCTCCATATATCTGTGACCTCGTCTCCCGGTACTTACCTACCCGCAACCTCCGATCCTCACAAGATCTCCTACTCTACTCCCCTCTTATCTCCTCTTCCCACAATCGTATACAAGATTTCTCTCACGTATCACCCCTACTCTGGAACCCTCTACCACAACACATCAGACTCTCGCCTACCATCGAAACCTTCAAAAAGAACCTGAAGACCCACCTCTTCAGACAAGCCTACAACCTGCAGCTACCACCGATCGACCAAACCGCTGCATGACCATCTCTACCCTCACCTACTGTATTCTCACCCATCCCTTGTAGATTGTGAGCCCTCGCGGGCAGGGTCCTCATTCCTCCTGTACCAGTTATGACTTGTATTGTTTAAGATTATTGTACTTGTTTTCATTATGTATACTCCTCCTCACATGTAAAGCGCCATGGAATAAATGGCGCTATAACAATAAATAATAATAATAATAATAATAATAATGAGTCTCCTGTGCATACTGAGTCCCTGTTTCCCACAAGCGTCTCCTGCCTGCTCCATCGATGCCCATGGCCCATTTATCCGCCCGGACCTGGGTCTTGGAGGATTCACCTCACCAGGGGAGCTGAAACTCCAAGAAACAATGCTGTGAAATTATGAAATTGCAGGATCTATAAACATGTTAATTATATGCAACTGATGCAAACAGGACAACAGCATTTCTAAAACAGAAGACACAAAAGAGAATAGTAAAACCAAAAACACTCCGTTTGAAAAAATGTTGCAGTAATCCGCAAGTGCTAGTAAAAGATGTAAAAAACAGGGTATTTGGTTGATACGTTTTTTGCAAAAAATGTATACTAAGCTGCTCTACCAATCTTCACGGTATACCCTTATCAGAGCAGTCCTAACTAATGTATGCAATCCCTATCTGATGTATTTAAAAACCTGATCATCTGTATATAACCTGTGTGAACAGGGTTCAGAGAGGAAAAATCCATGTGTGCATACAGGGTAGAACAGCTTTTGTGCAGATAGCCCAAGAGGAGTGGTGGAACTCCCCAGTCTTGTAGACACAAGAGAACAATTATGGAAACAGGAACACATGGGCTACTTGCACAGTGAACAAGTCTGTATGATCATGTTCACACACCACCAAGAAACCTGAAGACACAAAAGAGAATAGTAAAACCAAAAACACTCAGTTTGAAAAAATGTTGCAGTAATCCGCAAGTGCTAGTAAAAGATGTAAAAAACAGGGTATTTGGTTGATACGTTTTTTGCAAAAAATGTATACTAAGCTGCTCTACCAATCTTCACGGTATACCCTTATCAGAGCAGTCCTAACTAATGTATGCAATCCCTATCTGATGTATTTAAAAACCTGATCATCTGTATATAACCTGTGTGAACAGGGTTCAGAGAGGAAAAATCCATGTGTGCATACAGGGTAGAACAGCTTTTGTGCAGATAGCCCAAGAGGAGTGGTGGAACTCCCCAGTCTTGTAGACACAAGAGAACAATTATGGAAACAGGAACACATGGGCTACTTGCATAGTGAACAAGTCTGTATGATCATGTTCACACACCACCAAGAAACCTGAAGACACAAAAGAGAATAGTAAAACCAAAAACACTCAGTTTGAAAAAATGTTGCAGTAATCCGCAAGTGCTAGTAAAAGATGTAAAAAACAGGGTATTTGGTTGATACGTTTTTTGCAAAAAATGTATACTAAGCTGCTCTACCAATCTTCACGGTATACCCTTATCAGAGCAGTCCTAACTAATGTATGCAATCCCTATCTGATGTATTTAAAAACCTGATCATCTGTATATAACCTGTGTGAACAGGGTTCAGAGAGGAAAAATCCATGTGTGCATACAGGGTAGAACAGCTTTTGTGCAGATAGCCCAAGAGGAGTGGTGGAACTCCCCAGTCTTGTAGACACAAGAGAACAATTATGGAAACAGGAACACATGGGCTACTTGCACAGTGAACAAGTCTGTATGATCATGTTCACACACCACCAAGAAACCTGAAGACACAAAAAAGAGAATAGTAAAACCAAAAACACTCAGTTTGAAAAAATGTTGCAGTAATCCGCAAGTGCTAGTAAAAGATGTAAAAAACAGGGTATTTGGTTGATACGTTTTTTGCAAAAAATGTATACTAAGCTGCTCTACCAATCTTCACGGTATACCCTTATCAGAGCAGTCCTAACTAATGTATGCAATCCCTATCTGATGTATTTAAAAACCTGATCATCTGTATATAACCTGTGTGAACAGGGTTCAGAGAGGAAAAATCCATGTGTGCATACAGGGTAGAACAGCTTTTGTGCAGATAGCCCAAGAGGAGTGGTGGAACTCCCCAGTCTTGTAGACACAAGAGAACAATTATGGAAACAGGAACACATGGGCTACTTGCACAGTGAACAAGTCTGTATGATCATGTTCACACGCCACCAAGAAACCTGAAGACACAAAAGAGAATAGTAAAACCAAAAACACTCCGTTTGAAAAAATGTTGCAGTAATCCGCAAGTGCTAGTAAAAGATGTAAAAAACAGGGTATTTGGTTGATACGTTTTTTGCAAAAAATGTATACTAAGCTGCTCTACCAATCTTCACGGTATACCCTTATCAGAGCAGTCCTAACTAATGTATGCAATCCCTATCTGATGTATTTAAAAACCTGATCATCTGTATATAACCTGTGTGAACAGGGTTCAGAGAGGAAAAATCCATGTGTGCATACAGGGTAGAACAGCTTTTGTGCAGATAGCCCAAGAGGAGTGGTGGAACTCCCCAGTCTTGTAGACACAAGAGAACAATTATGGAAACAGGAACACATGGGCTACTTGCACAGTGAACAAGTTTTTTACATCTTTTACTAGCACTTGCGGATTACTGCAACATTTTTTCAAACTGAGTGTTTTTGGTTTTACTATTCTCTTTTGTGTCTTCAGGTTTCTTGGTGGTGTGTGAACATGATCATACAGACTTGTTCACTGTGCAAGTAGCCCATGTGTTCCTGTTTCCATAATTGTTCTCTTGTGTCTACAAGACTGGGGAGTTCCACCACTCCTCTTGGGCTATCTGCACAAAAGCTGTTCTACCCTGTATGCACACATGGATTTTTCCTCTCTGAACCCTGTTCACACAGGTTATATACAGATGATCAGGTTTTTAAATACATCAGATAGGGATTGCATACATTAGTTAGGACTGCTCTGATAAGGGTATACCGTGAAGATTAGTAGAGCAGCTTAGTATACATTTTTTGCAAAAAACGTATCAACCAAATACCCTGTTTTTTACATCTTTTACTAGCACTTGCGGATTGCTGCAACATTTTTTCAAACTGAGTGTTTTTGGTTTTACTATTCTCTTTTGTGTCTTCAGGTTTCTTGGTGGTGTGTGAACATGATCATACAGACTTGTTCACTGTGCAAGTAGCCCATGTGTTCCTGTTTCCATAATTGTTCTCTTGTGTCTACAAGACTGGGGAGTTCCACCACTCCTCTTGGGCTATCTGCACAAAAGCTGTTCTACCCTGTATGCACACATGGATTTTTCCTCTCTGAACCCTGTTCACACAGGTTATATACAGATGATCAGGTTTTTAAATACATCAGATAGGGATTGCATACATTAGTTAGGACTGCTCTGATAAGGGTATACCGTGAAGATTGGTAGAGCAGCTTAGTTTACGTTTTTTGCAAAAAACGTATCAACCAAATACCCAGTTTTTTACATCTTTTACTAGCACTTGCGGATTACTGCAACATTTTTTCAAACTGAGTGTTTTTGGTTTTACTATTCTCTTTTGTGTCTTCAGTAGTGTTGAGCGATACCGTCCGATACTTGAAAGTATCGGTATCGGATAGTATCGGCCGATACCCGAAAAATATCGGATATCGCCGATACCGATATCCGATACCAATACAAGTCAATGGGACATCAAGTATCGGAATGTATCCTCATGGATCCCAGGGTCTGAAGGAGAGGAAACTCTCCTTCAGGCCCTGGGATCCATATTAAAGTGTAAAATAAAGAATTAAAATAAAAAATATTGTTATATTCACCTCTCCGGCGGCCCCTGGACATCAGCGGGAGGATCCGGCGTCCGGCACGGCTTCTTTCTTCAAAATGCGTGCCTTCAGGACCTGTGGAATGACGTCCCGGCTTCTGATTGGTCGCGTGCCGCCCATGTGACCGCCACGCGACCAATCAGAAGCCGCGACGTCATTCCTCAGGTCCTAAAAGGCGCTCATTCTAGGACTTTAGCTGAGGAATGACGTCGCGGCTTCTGATTGGTCGCGTGGCGGTCACATGGGCGGCACGCGACCAATCAGAAGCCGGGACGTCATACCACAGGTCCTGAAGGCGCGCATTTTGAAGAAAGAAGCCGTGCCGGACGCCGGATCCTCCCGCTGATGTCCAGGGGCCGCCGGAGAGGTGAATATAACAATATTTTTTATTTTAATTCTTTATTTTACACTTCCGATACCGATACCCGATATCACAAAAATATCGGATCTCGGTATCGGAATTCCGATACCGCAAGTATCGGCCGATACCCGATACTTGCGGTATCGGAATGCTCAACACTAGTCTTCAGGTTTCTTGGTGGTGTGTGAACATGATCATACAGACTTGTTCACTGTGCAAGTAGCCCATGTGTTCCTGTTTCCATAATTGTTCTCTTGTGTCTACAAGACTGGGGAGTTCCACCACTCCTCTTGGGCTATCTGCACAAAAGCTGTTCTACCCTGTAAGCACACATGGATTTTTCCTCTCTGAACCCTGTTCACACAGGTTATATACAGATGATCAGGTTTTTAAATACATCAGATAGGGATTGCATACATTAGTTAGGACTGCTCTGATAAGGGTATACCGTGAAGATTGGTAGAGCAGCTTAGTATACATTTTTTGCAAAAAACGTATCAACCAAATACCCAGTTTTTTACATCTTTTACTAGCACTTGCGGATTACTGCAACATTTTTTCAAACTGAGTGTTTTTGGTTTTACTATTCTCTTTTGTGTCTTCAGGTTTCTTGGTGGTGTGTGAACATGATCATACAGACTTGTTCACTGTGCAAGTAGCCCATGTGTTCCTGTTTCCAGCATTTCTAAAACAGCTCGCACTTCACCACACTTACAAGCCTTTGCTGCTATCAATGAGGTTATTAATTGTTGTCTGAGGAATGCTCTGCCATGCTGAATGTATTTGGGAAAATCATCATCAAGTAGGAAGAGGGAGAAGAAGAAGATCATACAAGGGATAAGACAAACAAATGGAGGACAGGGAGGAGAGGAGTAAGCGGGGTGGAAATTTGTAGTCCATATTTTCCCCATTCGGAAGGATAACTAGTGGGATATAGTATTATTTTTATTCAATACATATCGTATATACTCATGTATAAGTAGAGATTTTAAGCACATTTTTTTGTGCTGAAAATGCCCCCCTTGGCTTATACATGAGTTATTGTCCAGAAAGCCAGTGGGGAAGGGAGAGCCGCAGAGAAGAGGCAGAAGCCAGCTAACAGAAGAACATCATACTCATGCTCCTCGCGCCGTCACTGCATCTCAGTCCCTGCATCTCAGTCCCGACGCCGGCAGCTCTTCCTGTGCTGAGCGGTCACGTGGTACCGCTTATTAAGGTAATGAATATGCACGCGTCTCTCATTCCCATAGGCGTGGAGCGCATATTCATTACCTTATTTAGTGGTATCATGTGACTGCTCAGTACAGGAGAGCTGCCACGCCGGGACAACGGAGATGCAGCAACGGCCGAGGAGGGTCAGATGGACAGGGGGGGGGGTATGAGCCATGCGGGACTGGGGGAACGATGTATACAACAGAAGGAGCCACACATGCTAGGACAGGACGGGGAGGAGCCACACATAGCAGGGCAAGACGGGGGAGCCATAAACCAGGACCATGATTGGGGGAGCCACGCATAGCAGGACAAGGATGAGGGGACAATGCATACCCAGCTTATACTCGAGTCAATAAGCTTACCCTGTTTTCCGTGGCAAAATTAGGTGCCTCAGCTTATACTTGGGTTGGCTTATACTCAAGTATATACGGTTGATTCCGTTTGAATCACCACATACCCTCAATTCATGGAGGCTTTTGCAGCTACTGTCTGAGGTTAAGGACCGTATACCAAAATTCTTCATAGTATTCCATTTAAGATATATGCAATAGCAACTTTTTTGCCCAGTCATATTATTAAGGTATTTGTAAAATATTTTACAGCCATATTGAAATTGAAATTACGTACAGTATATGGTTTTAAGTCATCAGAAAACCTTTCACATTCCTTTCTATCCAATTGACCTATACCAGGGGTGGGCAATTAATTTTCCCGAGGGGCCATATGAAAGACCATGACCATTGTGGAGGGCCAAACCAATAGGCCGAAAATAATTCTGCTCAATATTAATATTGATATATTAATTAATTAATATTTATTAATATTAATTGTATAACTTAATATTGAGCAGAATTAAGAATGCTGATATCCCCCTGCATATCGTTTGAACCCGAGCACAGCCCCTTCTGTATATCATATGAGCCCCCCAACAGTGCCTTATATGCGACATGAGCCCCACACAGCCTCCCCCATATTCGGCATGAGCCCCACACAGTCTCCCCCATATGCGGCATGAGCCCACACAGCCTCCCCCATATGCGGCATGAGCCCCACACAGCCTCCCCCATATTCGGCATGAGCCCCACACAGTCTCCCCCATATGCGGCATGAGCCCACACAGCCTCCCCCATATGCAGCATGAGCCCCACACAGCCTCCTCATATACTGCATGAGCCCCCACACAGCCTCACCCATATGCAGCATGAGCCCCACACAGCCTCCTCATATACTGCATGAGCCCCCACACAGCCTCCCTATGTGCAGCATGTCGCCCCCATAGCATCCCCATGTGAAGCATGTTGCCTCCTTATGCAGCAGCAAGTGAAGCATGTCACCTCCATATGCAGCACTGTGTCCCCCCCTTGTGCAGCATCATCACCCCCCCATGTGCAGCACCATGTCGCCCCATGTGTGCAGCACCATTTTGCCCCATGTGTGCAGCACCATATCGCTCCATGTGTGCAGCATCATGTTGTCCCATGTGTGCAGCACCATGCCGCCCCATGTGGGCAGCACCATGTCGCTCCATGTGGACAAGACCATGTCGCCCCATGTGTGCAGCACCATGTCTCCCCAGGGTTTATTTTTTGCAGCACGAGTTGTACCTTTGAACGACCCATTGGTTTTACCATGCCGTGTACTAGAAAACGGGAAACAAATTCCAAGTGCAGTGAAATTGCAAAAAAAAGTGCAATCCCACACTTGTTTTTTGTTTGGCTTTTTTGCTAGTTTCACTAAATGCTAAAACTGACCTGCTATTATGATTATCCAGGTAATTTCGAGTTCATAGACGCCAAACATGTCTAGGTTATTTTTATGTAAGTGGTGAAAAAAAATTCTGTCTAAGCCTGAAGAAGGGACCTGAGTAGTCTCGAAAGCTTGCAATTTGTTACCATCTTTTCAGTTAGCCATTAAAAGGTATCAACCACTGGGGACTCTCAATTCTAAATATTTTTCTATCTACTGTCTAACATGGTACCAAGATATATATCTTTCCTATATTTAAAAAAAAATCCAAACTTTGCTAAAAAAAAGTCAATTTTCCGAGACCCATAACATCTCCATTTTTTCGGGGTCTGGTGAGGGCTTATTTTTCACATGCTGAGCTTACGTTTTTAATTACACTATTTTGGTGCAGATATGTTCTTTTGATTGCCCATTATTGCATTTTAATGCAATGTCAGGGTAACCAAAAAATGTAATTATGGCATTTTTTATTTTTTTCTTGCTGCATCATTTTGCGATCAGGTTAATTCTTTTTTTTTCATTGATAGATTGGGCGATTCTGAACATGGCGACACCAAATATGTGTAGGTTTGATTTTTTTATTGTATTATTTTGAATGGGGTGAAAGGGGGGTGATTTGAACTCTTATTTTTTTTTATTTTTTCCATATTTATTAAAACATTTTTTTTGTACTTTTGCCATGCTTCAATAACCTCGAAGCTGGCATAGCCTGATCAGCTCTGCTACATAGGGTCAATGGTCAGATCGCTCCTATCTAGTAGAATTACAGCATTGCTATGATCACAGACAACAGGGTGGCGCTCACAGCAATCTTGCATCAACAACCATAGAGGTATTCAGGAAACCTCTGGTTGCTATGCCAATGCACCAATGATGCCCGATCAAGTGACGTGGGTCACTGGTGTGTGCATTTCCAGCCAGAAGCCTGGAAGCGCTTGTTAAATGCCGCTGTCAGCGTTTGACAGCGGCATTTAACTAGTTAATAGCAGAAGGTGGATTGCGATTCCACCCGCCGCTATTATGGGCACATGTCAGCTATATGTCCTAGCTTTGATGCGGGTTCACCGCCGGAGCTTGCATCAAAGCAGGGGATCTGCCATCCTATGTACTATTCTGTCCGATGACAGAAAGGGGTTAAAGACTCTGCCGATAACCCCGAAAAGGCAATTTGCACCACCTGCCAGGCCAGCATTAGCAGGGGTAGCAAAGCTACCAGCCTGACCACCACCAGCATGATCAGGCACATGGCAGCAAAGCATCCGACTTTGTGGGCCGAACTCCAGGGTCCAGGACTGTCTGCAGGTGACACCACTGCTTCTTCCACTGTTGTGCATGCAAGCCAATCCCCTGTCCATGGTACATGCAAAGATGCCCCCTGCCCTGCACCTGTCATTGCACACACTCAGCTAGCACCATCAGCAAGCGCATCCATGTCCTTTTCCCATCGCAGCGTTCAGTTGTTCATACCCCAGTCCATGGAACGCAAGCGCAAATGCGCAACCAACACCCCACAGGCCACACTACTAAATTCACACAATTCGCAACTGCTTACGCTCAAAATGTGGCCTTTTAGGCTTGTGGAGATGGAAGCTTTCTGCAGCCTGATGGCGGCGGCTGTCCCTTGGTACTCAGTCCCCAGCCGCCACTATTTCTCACTATTTCTATTTCCTGTGCGCTGTCCCCGCATTAAACAAGTACATGTCCCACAACATTAGCTGTGCCCTCAATAATGTGGTTACTAAGAAAGTCCACCTAACCACGGACATGTGGACAAGTGCTTGTGGGCAGGGACGGTGCATCTCTCTGATGGCACACTGGGTTAACATAGTGGAAGCCGGGACCCAGTCGGACTTTGGGATGGAACACGTCCTCCTGACACCGGCACTGCAGCACTGCCTCAGCCAAGCAGCACCCGGCTATGCAGAAGCTAATATGCTTAGGTGACAAACCACACAATGCTGAAGAGTTGTGGACAGCTCTGAAAGTGCAGGCAGATCAGGCAGATGAACCTACAGCCAGTCATGGTCGTGTGTGACAATGGCTGGAACCTGGTGACTGCTCTGAGGCAAGGCGAGCTTACACACATATCATGCCTGGCCCATGTGCTTAACCTCGTGGTTCAGCATTTTCTGAAAACCTATCCAGAGATGCCGGATCTGCATGCCAAAGTATGCTGCCTGGGTGCCCATTTTGGAAAGTCAGCTACAGCTTTCGCCGCCATTGCCATGCTTCAGCAGCGTTTGCAGCGTCTGGCTCATTGACTGGTGTGTGATGTCTCCACGCGTTGGAACTTTACACTGCAGATGTTGGAAAGGATTTGTGAGCAGAAGAGGGCAGTTGCTGACTACCAGCATTAACAAGGCCATTGGTATTCAGCAGGGCCGGACTGGCCATCGGGCAGTTCTGGCAAATGCCAGAAGGGCCGATGGCAGTAGTGGGTCGCTCGAGTGTGCCGCTGTCGGCACACTCCGAGTCCCTCCCGCTGTCGGCACACTCCCGGGCCGGCCCCGCATTCAACTGTATCGGCGTCATAGACGCTGGTACAGTTGAATGCAATGATGGGGAGAGAGCGTCTGCTGTCGCTCCCTCTCCCATCATTCCCCGCTCTGTCTGCCGCTTACACTGCGGCTGCGCGATGACGTCATATCATCGCGCACCTGCTGTGTGACCGGGCGGGCAGACTGCAGCTGCTGAGACCGGAGGCTGGAGCAGCGCGGGGCAAGAGGAAAGGTGAGTAGAGTCAGTGTTTTTTTTTATTATTATTACATGGCATGGCTGCATTACATTCTATGGGGACTGGCTGCATTACATTCTATGGGGACTGGCTACATTACAATCTATGGGGCTGTGCTGCATTACATTCTATGGGGGCTGGCTACATTACATTCTATGGGGACTGGCTACATTACATTCTATGGGGCTGTGCTGCATTACATTCTATGGGGACTGGCTACATTACATTCTATGGGGGCTGGCTGCATTACATTCTATGGGGACTGGCTGCATTACATTCTATGGAGGCTGGCTGCATTACATTCTATGGGGCTGTGCTGCATTACATTCTATGGGGGGCTGTGCTGCATTACATTCTATGGGGCCTGTGCTGCATTACATTCTCTGGGGGCTGTGCTGCATTACATTCTATGGAGGCTGGCTGCATTACATTCTATGGGGCTGTGCTGCATTACATTCTATGGGGGGCTGTGCTGCATTACATTCTATGGGGCCTGTGCTGCATTACATTCTATGGGGCTGTGCTGCATTACATTCTATGGGCGCTGGCTGCATTACATTCTATGGGGACTGGCTACATTACATTCTATGGGGCTGTGCTGCATTACATTCCACGGGGCCTGTGCTGTATTACAATCTATGGGAGCTGTGCTGCATTACATTCTATGGGGGCTGTGCTGCATTACATTCTATGGGGGCTGTGCTGTATTACATTCTATGGGGGCTGTGCTGTATTACATTCTATGGGGACTGAGCTGTAATGCTGGATACAGCTGTAATTATATGTTATATAGTCGTATTGCACTCCCCTCACTTCTTGTAACCTACAAGTGTACAAAGATATTATACAGTCACCATGTGACAAGTGGGCCTGTGTGACTTCAAATGCCAGGGCTGAATTTTAGTCCCAGTCCGGCCCTGGTATTCAGTTCAGATTCCACACATAAGACCTTAGGAGTGGACATGGATGTCAGACATATGTACCATCCTCCAAAACTTTGAGGACTCCACCAAGATGGTGATAATTAGCGTCACCATCTCGCCTCACTGTGTTCTTAAACGCTTTTTGCTCACAATCAAAGAGGATGCAATGCAGGCAGGGCATGACGAGATGGAGCAAGGTACCATACAGAGGGATTAGACACAGCCCAGCTTCATCTCATCCCAACGTGAATTGGGTCACAATGAGGAAGAGGAGGAAGAACAGGAGCTAGTTTCATGCGCAATAGATGCTACTACCTGCACAACTGTCATACCGTCTGTTCAGCGTGGATAGCCTAAGGACAGGGAGGAGGAGAGCATGGTCAGTCGTCCTCTTGGTGAGGATACGGAAGTCTTGCCTGTTAGCAGTCTGGCAGGCATAGCTGCGTTTATGTTACACTGCCTTTCCAGTGACCCCCACGTTCTCAAAATTTTGGGTGACAGTCATTACTGGTGACACTTCTAGACACACTCTACAAGGAGAACTTTCTATCTCTTATTCCCGAGGCAGACAGGTCTACTAAAATGGGGCAGTACCAGAAGGCCCTTGTTGCGGAATTATAAAAAAAATTCCCATCTTAAAACGCTGGCATATGAAAACACTATGGCAGACCCACTTCCTAATAATGGGAACATTGTTTTCGGGAGGCCCTCTGACCTCTACATCTCTTCCAAAGGACATTGGAGTACCTCCAAATTTTTGGCATCCGTTGCTTCACCGCATAGGCTAACACTATGGGAGACCCACTTCCTAATAATGGGAACATTGCTTTCAGGAGGCCCTCCTGTACATCTCTTCAAAGGAGTATTGGGGTGAATCCAAATTTTGGGCTGCCCTGTCACTCCCTACATGCGCAATAACAGAATAGGAGACCCACTGTTTAATAATGAGAACAAAAAAGCATAGTCGGCTGATGGCTCTCTAAGTATAGTGAGGCACGACTGCTGGCCCTTTAAGAATAGAAAAGGCCGCCTGATGGCCGTATAAAAATAGGCTTTGTGACTTTCAGAGTCCCTCCTTCACAAATGAAACAGGATGTGTCTGATAATGTGTCATACACCACATGGCCAGATAAGGCTGTAAAATGTTAAAATGACATTTCCCAGTGAAAATTTATCTTGGTTGAAAGCAATGCTAAAGTTAAAAAATGCATCAAAAACGCTACGTGTGAACATAGCCCAAGGTGTGGAGGAGCATTTTTGGTTTTGGTAATTTATTTTGCCTTATGTACAAGTCATTACCCTGGAAAGGATGTTCCTTAACATATTTCCCAGGAAAAGCCCATTTTGGTTACGTTTTTGTATGTTTTATTGTGAGTCTGTAAAAGTGGCATAAGACTCTGACAACATTGTTCACAGCAGTGACCAGTGAGTCAGAAATGCTTCCCCATGCTGTTCCCATGTCATTTGAGCACTGTTCCCATTGATTTTTGCAATTTCTTTCCCTCTGTAGACCGCCGGGGGGGCCGCAGGGAAAATGCTCGAGTTTCCCATAGACTTACATTGGGATCGTTGCTCGGGTCGAGCACCCTAGCATTCCAATTCGCTTGACCCGAGCAATGAGCACCCGAGCATTTTAGTGCTCACCCACCACTATCAATCATGCAATATGATCAGGGAGATGTCTGATTGGATCAAAATGTATTCTGCAGCAAGACCTGAACCCCAGAATGAAGAAGTAATGGCTCTTCAAATGTCATAAAGAACTATCTTCAATGTAAAGAAGAACAAAAAGTCCTGGATCTGAAGATATGGCCTCCACAAAGCCCTCATGAAGGCTTTTTCAAGGTAATGCCACGTGGTCTACAGATGTAGGCCGGAGGCTGGAATGGAGGTCTATCCTTTATAGTGATGATTCCCGCTTTTGCCTTGAACACAAGAATAGTCAATGATTCGTCTGGAGATCACGTGGGCAACACCATGATGTATACATATATACAGCTCTTGCAAAAATTAAGTGACCACTACACAGTTTTATGAAAATCAGCTTCTCTACATGTCTGACAGCCTTTCCATTTCAGTGTCAGTTGAATTCCAACCAGAGTACACCTCATTCTACTTAATGTGCTTCTGATTCGGTGATCACCTGAACCAAATCTTATTTAACAAAGGAAAGTATAAAAAAAAACCCTGCTGTGGTGTTCACAATCCTCTTGCAATAGGACAAGCTGGATGGCAAAACATGTGCTAGTAATATCCCAAAAGTAATAGGAATGAAAAAATAACTTCTAACCATGCCAAAGGAGTTGAAAAGAAAAGTCTTGAGTTAGGAAAAGAAGAGCTCAATTCTGGTTTTACTAGCAGAGGGATACAGTGAGCGTCATGTTGCCTCCATCCTTAAAATGTCTAACACTGCAGTCCATTACAACAAGGTCAAGCAGCAGACATTGGGGACAACAAAGCTACAGACCGGCAGAGGGCGAAAACGACTCTCCACTGACCCGGATGACCGCCATCTAATTCAAATGTCACTCAGCAACCGCAGGATGATGTCAAGTGACCTAGAAAAGGAATGGCAAATGGCAGTAGGGGTGAAGTGCACGGCAAGAGGCTCCTAGAGGCAGGGCTCTAGTCATGTAAAGCTAGAAAAAAGCCTTTCATCAATGAGAAGCAAAGGAGAGCCAGGCTGAAGTTTGGCAAAGACCATAAGGATTGAACCATAGAGGACTGGAGTAAGGTAATCTTCTCTGATGAGTGTAATGTTCAGCTTTGCCCAACACCTGGTTGTCTAATGGTTAGACGGAGATCTGAAGAGGCGTACAAGCTACAGTGTCTTGCACCCACTGTGAAATTTGTTGGAGGATCAGTGATGATCTGGGGATGCTTCAGCAAGGCTGGAATTGGGCAGGTTCATCTTTGTGAAGGACGTATGAATCAAGCCGCATACAATGTTATCCTGGAAAAACAGTTTATTTCTTCTGCTCAGGAAATGTTCCCCAACTCTGAGGACTGTTTTTTCCAGCAGGACAATGCGCCATGCCACACAGCTAGGTCAATCAATGCGTGGATGAAGGACCACCACATCAAATCTCTGTCATAGGCAGCCCAATCTCCAGACCTGAACACCATTGAAAACCTCTGGAATGTAATCAAGAGGAAGATGGATAGTCACAAGCCATCAAACAAAGAACTGCTTAAATTTTTGTACCAGGAGTAGCATAAGGTCACCCAAAAGCAGTGTGAAAGACTGGTGGAAAGCATGCCAAGACACATGAAAGCTGTGATTAAAAATCATGGTTATTCCACAAAATATTGATTTCTGAACTCTTCCTGAGTTGAAACATTAGTATTGTTGTTTCTGAATGATTATGAACTTGTTCTCTTAGCTTATTTGAGGTCTGCAACTACTGCATTTTTTTGTTATTTTGACCATTTCTCATTTTCTGAAGATAAATGCAAAATTTCGAGCTTGGAAATTCAAAGACGTTGTCAGTAGTTTATAGAATAAAAGAACAATTTACATTTTACTCAAAAATATACCTATAAAGAGAAAAATCAGACAAATTGAAAATTTTGCAGTGGTCTCCTAATTTTTGCCAGAGCTGTATATTGCATATACAAATATTAGAGTTGAACAAATCTTTTAAACGTTAAATTTGCCAGCATCACCGACTCTTCCCCCAAATTTGATTTGCGGTGAATGAATATGCTGCAAACCTCAATATTTCAAAGTTTCTGATTTCCCAAAAAGAGAAGTGTATAACAATGTGAGGTCTCCTTTTACTTTAGTGACCCCATTTTGAGCTTTTAAAGCAAGCTGCCGGTAACCATTAGTCTGTTTAACATCACACTGAACTGATTGTTTAAGCTGCTGAAATTGTCAAAATGGTCCAAAAATTAACACTTTTTGGGCAGATGCCAGCCATGCTGGTGTGTCATGGCGATGACTCCCAGGTGTTCCCAGCACCACTCTGCTCACCATGCAGTTTTTCCTTATGTCTAGCTGTCCCACTGAGGCTGCTTCAGGCAGCACTGCTGCATCTGCATGAGGCTTCCATCTTTGGCTAGTCTCTGCAGGAACTTAACCTTGCTGTGTCCTGTAGAGATTAGCTTCCCTGACCTTTCCCTTGTGAGCAGGCTCTATATAAGGCAACCCAAAGACTGCCCTGGAGTGGCATCTAGTAACTACCTGAGGCCAAGCATATCCTCATCACCAGAGGCACTAGTGAACACCAGATAGTCGCTTAGTTACACCCTTCCAGGATAAGTGCGGCCTGTAGAGCAATGAGTCCACATCCATCATCATTACATTTGTCCACCATCGTAACATGGTGTTTTTACTGCAAATGGAGAAAGATGTTCCTTTCCACAAGGGGTGACGAATAATAAATAGCTGTTTGGGGAGGTTTGTTCTTTGGTAAATTAAAAAGCAATAACTTTTTCACGAAAACATTTAAAATTATCTCTTTTTTAGGGAACAGAAACAGTTGCTCTCAACAAGTAAAAAAAACTCACTTTTTGGTGATCTGCATGCAACAGGTTTTCTATTTTAAAGATGAGTAAAAATTTTGAATTGCCTTTTTTAAATCTCAAGCCATCAAATAATTATCCCTTTTTTAACAACAGGAACAGATTAGCTGTTTTCAAAGTAAAAGTACACTGGCTTGTCAACAAGTCGGTAAGGCTAGTTTCACACATCAGTTTTTTCACACCATGCCGAATCCGGCGTCGCGCCGCAGTGCCGGATTCAGTGTAATTTGTGAAAACCTGATGGGACGGATCAATTTTTTCTGCTGGATCCGATGTCCAGATCCGGCAGAAAACCGGATCCGTCCCATCCCGTTGGCATCCGTTTCATTTCATTTCATTTTTCCATTCAGTTTTTGACTAATCCGGTTTTTAAGAATGCCCCTGAGAGGCTCCAAAATGTGATTGGCCCCCTCAAAACTATATATACAGTCTTCCTACAGCCCATCAGTCACAGGTTAGAGAGGAGCAAGTGTTTGGAGATTCTGCAGAACTGCGTGGATTTCATTGTGGAGACAAATCGCTTGAAAGCAATTGTTCTAGAGAAGGAGCGAGAGAGACAACGCATCATGCGTCTGTGCCGACGCCGTTTGTGGATCTACCCCATCACCGCACAGAGAATGACACGTGGGGTGTTTTGTACACTGCATATGGAGCTAGGAGGAGACCCAGAGAAATTTTTCTCATATGTGCGGATGAAAGCGGAGAACTTTGATCTATTGGTGGACCGAATTGAACATCTCATCCGAAGAGTGATACATATTGTCGATTCTCTATTTCACCGGCCGAGCGTCTGATGGTCATGGTCACTCTTCGGTAAGCCATTTTTATTGTATGTACTCCTGTAGTACACTTTAATAGATTGTAATTTGATTTTGTAGTAATTTCTGCCTTGCTTTTGTTCACAGATTTTTTGCTACTGGAGAATCCCTTTCTTCACTACATTTCCAGTTCAGACTGGGAATTTCCACCATCTCCGGAATTGTAACGCACACTTGCCGTGCACTGTGGGACTCTTTGCACAATGAATTTATACCACATCCCACAATGGAGATTTGGTTGGAAGTAGCTGAGAAATTCTAGCAAGTGTGTCAGTTTCCCAATTGCTTGGGCGTGGTGGACGGGAAACATATCCGTATCGCTAAACCGGCTGGTTCTGGATCAGAATATTTTAACTATAAAAAGTACTTTTCCATTGTGCTGATGGCCATTGCCGATGCGGAGTACAAATTTGTAGCAGTGGATATTGGGGCGTATGGCCGCTCAAATGATTCCCAAGTTTTCAAACTGTCTGCATTGGGGTGTCATTTGTATGGAAGCACCTTTCAATTCCTCCCCCAAGATCACTGCCTCAAACCTCTGGGCCACCAATGCCTTTTGTTTGTGTTGGGGATGAAGCCTTCCAGCAGTCAGAACATCTGCTGAAACCCTACTCCAGCTGTGGATTAACCCAAACTAAAAGAATTTTTAACTACCGCCTCACACGTGCACGGAGAATGGTGGAGTGCGCTTTTGGGATTTTGACCACCAAATGGAGAGTTCTACTGACATCTATAAACTTGAAGACAGACAATGTTGATGAGGTGGTGAAAGCTTGTGTTGTCATGCACAATTATGTAATATCCAAGGAACAGATTTCCATTGAGGACCACTCTGAAGATACCACCTTGACTGATTATAACAACATTATATATAGAAGTTCTGTGACAGTTTCCCAAATTAGGGACCAATTCGCAGAATACTTTGTGTCACCGGAAGGAAGAATAGACTGGCAGGATGAGAGAGTTTGAACAATTCATCTTTGACCTTGTAACCGTATTTTACCATATTGTACCCAAGTTGTGTACCTGTTTGGGTTCTACCCAAAGTATATTACCTTCTTTTACCCAAGTTGTGTACCTGTTTGGGTTCTACCCAAAGTATTTTACCTTCTTTCACCCAAGTTGTGTACCTGTTTGGGTTCTACCCAAAGTATACTACCTTCTTTTACCCAAGTTGTGTACCTGTTTGGGTTCTACCCAAAGTATATTACCTTCTTTTACCCAAGTTGTGTACCTGTTTGTGTTCTACCCAAAGTATTTTACCTCTAACCAATAAACCTTGTTTAACCCAAGTGTTAACTATACCTAATAAAGAAAATACAAATTTGCTTTAAAAGCACAGTTTTATTACAATTTTTTTAGCAAAACAAAAATAAACTTCTCTTTGGCAACACAAAAATAAACTTTATTTGGCTGCACCAAAAACTTAGAGGTTTGAACAAGTCGGGGTGGAGATATTGCTGAAGGGGCTGTCAGATAGGGACACTTCGACAGTGGGAGTGTGGAGAGAGGAATGTGGTTGTGGTGGTGGTGGTGGTGGGGAAGGATCAATAGGTAGTGGTGAAGGGGTGGAGAAAGCAAGTGAATGGGTGGACAAGAAACTGGGAGTTGGGTTAGGAATTTGGTATGATGGAGGGGTGTAACTGATGGTTTGGGAGGATTGGGAAGCAGAAGCGGTGATGGGTGGAGAAGAGGGTTGGGAGATGATGGGTGAAGGAGGCTGGTGGTAGTGGGCAAGGAGAGGAGGCGTGGAAGATGTTGTTGGGAACTGGTATGGGGAGGGATGTTCATACTGGTCTGGATGGTGGGAAGGGGCACAGGCGGGATGCTGGTAGTTGTCTGGATGGTTGGACGGGGCACAGGCAGGATGCTGGTAGTGGTCTGGATGGTGGGATGGGGCACGGGCACGATGTGGGTAATGGTGAGGTTGGTGGGATGGGGCACAGGCAGGTTGCTGGTAGGGTCAGGAGGATGGTAGTGGCTGTAGTAATGGACAGTGGCTGAAGTGGGGGCAGGTGCAGGAGGGGTGGCAAGTGCGGTGGCTTTGGAGGCAATGAGTGCTAGAGTAGACTGGCAGGCTTCCATTACTTGCATCTGTTGATCAGTAGATAGCTTCTCCATTTGCTCGAGTACCGACTGGAAAAAAGTGTGGTTCGGTGACTGACTTGCCTCTGAACGCATCGTTAGCAGAAGTGTATGCAACTCAAGTATGCTTTTATTTATTAAATTGAAACCTGCAGCCATTTGCTCGGACAAAACTTTGAGACAGTTCTGGAAGGATGCGTTCAGGTGCAAGAACACGGGCGCATCGCTCTGTACCTGACTCCTCTGCCGCTGCGCCCCAAAGCCACAGGTGTACTAGAGGTGGCAGGAGCAGAGGGGTGGGGTACAGGAAAAGCTACAGTATATCATCACTAGCAGATTCATGCAATGGAACCGGCCAGGATGCTCCAGCGCTGGCAGATGGGACCGAGGGATCAGATGGGTGGGAAGGCTGGGAAGGTGCAGAGTGGGAAGGTGCAGAGGGGCCAGGACTGTCGAAGTGTCCCTCGGTGGCGGACTCCTGAGGGATCGCCCCAGAAGGGTTCAACTCAGCTGCAGGCTCCCGAGTGCTCCCAACAGTGCTGTGGAACAAAGAGAAAAAAAATATAATTAATATACTGATATTGCATGGTCCTTGCTGAAACAGCAAAAGAGGGTTAGACATGTAAAATATTGGTTATTACATGTGGTGGGTAATATTTGCCTTCGGGTCACCATCATTGACCTGAGGAATGACAGGGCTTGGGCATATTTGTATCTGCTCAGGCGTCCTCCAGAACCACTTGGGGCCCTCATCTCTTTGTTGAACTCCTTCTTAAAGCGATCTCTGATAGACCGCCACCGCTTCACAATCCTCTCACCTGTAAAAAAAGGAGAAACACAAATTGGTTAAGATACAATACTTAGAATGCATCAACATAACTGAACTGTGTATACTTACGTTCTTGATTCTGGGCCCAAACATCGAGGTCCTCCCAGTTCTCTACTAGCTAAAATATAAACGCAAGGAATACACAACAGGCAAAATAATTGTAACCATGGAAACATAATGACAGTAAATATATAAAAAAAAAAATTAATAGAAATCTGTTAATATGGATATAACGGAAAACACCCATGCTGCAAACGCAAGAAAAACCACTAAAAATGGTGCAAAAAATCCATATAATGTAACAATATAAATTTTATTAAATATAGAGCGAACATGACAAGGGAAACAGACAATGGTGGATAAAACAACCTACCACCAACAAGGAGCGCATGGAGACCAGAAAAAAACAAAGCAGCGTTATGCATGCCCTACATACTAAATCAGTGTGCGATGATAGTATCTGTTAGGGCATACGAATGTTATCATGCTTGCATACACATAAATACATATAGCATATAGATGCATGAGCAATCATACAGGGAACATACCCAGAACGTTACTGAGGAGGAGAGACGGCTCCAGCCCTCTACTAGCTGTTGGCATACTTGCTCCCAGAGTCGACGGGTCACTATGACATCAGCATGGCGGCGGTCACCCATGTTCCACGGCGGCTCCCTGTCTCGGATCAGATCGATGAGGAGGTAAATATTGAGGCCGACCTTCTCACCATCCGAATCAGGAGCACGCTGTGAAGCCTGTTATAAAAAAGGACAAAAAAAATTAGATTCAAAACAAAGAAAATTACAAAAACAAAAACAAAAAAAAAAAGTGCTGCTTACACGATGACGGCTGCCAGGACCTCTGGATCGAGCACCAGAATCCGAACTCTAAAAGATAAATAACATAAAAATTATGTGCTTGTAGTTAGCCTTTTTATGTGTTGTGTACATTTTGATATCTATAATGGTCATTCTGTTTATCTTGTGTGATGTGTCCAATGATCTGTTTCTATGTGTTGTGTGCATTGTTCTTTCTGTAAGGATCTTTTGTCTTTATGTGTTGGGTGTAGTGTGTGGTTTGTGTTTCTGCAATGCATGAAAGAAACATACCAATTGTGACCCCGCTCCAGGTCTTTCTCCACCCCTTCGGTCTTCTTCCGGAAGCACCTCTTCTGCTGCAGCAGCAGCTTCCTAAAAAAATGAAAGATGGTGAAATACATTAATATATATAGACAGAGAGCTAAACAGAGACAGAGAGCTAGACAGAGAGAGAGCTAGGCAGAGCTAGAGCGTGAGAGAGAGCGAGAGAGAGAGAGCGCGAGAGAGAGAGAGCGAGCGAAAAATTATATAAAAAACATATATATTTACCTCAGTGCGCTGCCGATGAGAGGGAGGGCTCCCAGAAGAAGACATGGCTGATGGCAGGCAGGCTCTTGCAGGCAGGAAAGCTCTTGCTGGAAGGCAGGCAGGCTCTAGCTGGAAGGCAGGCAGGCTCTAGCTGGAAGGCAGGCTCTAGCTGGCAGGCAGGCTCTTACTGGAAGGCAGGATAGGCTCTTGCTGGAAGGCAGGCAGGCTCTTGCTGGAAGGCAGGCAGGCTCTTGGTGGCAGGCAGGCAGGCTCTTGCTGGAAGGCAGGCAGGCTCTAGCTGGCAGGAAGGCAGGCTCTAGCTGGAAGGCAGGCTAGGCTCTTGCTGGAATGCAGGCTCTTGCTGGAAGGCAGGCTAGGCTCTAGCTGGCAGGCAGGCATGAAGGCTCTAGCTGGAAGGCAGGCAGGCTCTTGCTGGAAGGCAGGCAGGCTCTTGCTGGCAGGCTCTAGCTGGCAGGCAGGCTCTTGCTGGCAGGCAGGCTCTAGCTGGCAAGCAGGCAGGCTCTAGCTGGCAGGCAGGCTCTTGCTGGAAGGCAGGCAGGCTCTTGCTGGAAGGTAGGCAGGCTCTTGGTGGCAGGCAGGCTCTTGCTGGCAGACAGGCTCCAGCTGGCAGGGAGGCAGGCTCTAGCTGGAAGGCAGGCTAGGCTCTTGCTGGAATGCAGGCTTTTGCTGGAAGGCAGGCTAGGCTCTAGCTGGCAGGCAGGCATGAAGGCTCTAGCTGGAAGGCAGGCAGGCTCTTGCTGGAAGGCAGGCAGGATCTTACTGGCAGGCTCTAGCTGGCAGGCAGGCTCTTGCTGGCAGGCAGGCTCTAGCTGGCAAGCAGGCAGGCTCTAGCTGGCAGGCAGGCAGTTGCTGGAGGGCAGGCAGGCTCTTGCTGGCAGGCTCTAGCTGGCAGGCAGGCTCTTGCTGGCAGGCAGGCTCTAGCTGGCAAGCAGGCAGGCTCTAGCTGGCAGGCAGGCTCTTGCTGGAAGGCAGGCAGGCTCTTGCTGGAAGGCAGGCAGGCTCTTTGTGGCAGGCAGGCTCTTGCTGGCAGGCTCTAGCTGGCAGGAAGGCAGGCTCTAGCTGGAAGGCAGGCTAGGCTCTTGCTGGAAGGCAGGCCCTTGCTGGAAGGCAGGCTAGGCTCAGCTGGAAGGCAGGCTAGGCCCAAGCTGGAATGCAGGCTCTTGCTGGAAGGCAGGCTAGGCCCAAGCTGGCAGGCAGGCATGAAGGCTCTAGCTGGAAGGCAGGCAGGCTCTTGCTGGAAGGCAAGCAGGCTCTTGCTGGCAGGCTCTAGCTGGCAGGCAGGCTCTTGCTGGCAGGCAGGCTCTAGCTGGCAAGCAGGCAGACTTTAGCTGGCAGGCAGGCTCTTGCTGGAAGACAGGCAGGTGTTGTGAATTCTGCTTTTGGGCTCCCTCCGGTGGTTGTAGATGGTGATATGGAAATTTGGGTTGGATAAATCTACCCATGTGTGCTGCGGCCGCTCCCAATTATTTCTGAGCCCTTAAAGAATGAGTCTGACACGTGGTGACAGCTTGACATTCAATCAAAGACTGGCCATTTATTTCCTGATACATAGTTTTTATAATAGCATATAGAAAGGTGTGGTTGGGGCGGTTAGTTAATTAACATAAAATTCAGTTATTGGTTATCTGATATATATGGAATACTGTGATTAATGCGCATATGAATGCTGATTATGCAACTAAAATGTAGCTCTCGGTATGTAGGGCAAAGTTGAGGCATCTGACCAGGACTTAGTTGAGACAACTCATCAGCACTTAATACATCTGGAGTTCTTCTGCTTTTTGGGTGGAAAACACCGAACAGTCTGTCTGGCTTATATTAGTTTATGTCAGCCATTTTAAGCAATTGATTATAAAGTAGCTGAGTAGATAGATATATATTTGCTTTTGTGTAAGTATATGTGATTTAAAGGAATATATATATGATTTAAAGGAGTATACATGCAAGTGAGATCTACATGATATAAATATTTCTATCACAAGCCCCCCTTAGATATCACTTGCCCTAAGCCTAGCCTCCTGTCCCAAAGCGCTGCAACTCTTTTGTGCTGCCGGCGATCCGACGCAAACCTAGTGTCTACGCCCTACACCGTACAGTCTTTCGCAATGAGCGATCAGGAGATCTGTCCCTAAACGGGGGTAGAAACATGCATGGTCTCATATTGGCGACTCTGTGCGATCAGTTCCACATATTCGTCGTCATCATCAGGATTGGAGGAGCCATCAGGTGGGTGAATCTGAATTCGGATAGGTTCATCCAGGAGGAGATGCGACATCAGGTTTGTTGTTTCTTTGACTGTCTTTTCCATCATCAGGATCATTCTGGCTTAGGCGTATCTTCTGGTACGGGAGCCTTCTTGCAGTGCGATGTGTTGTGAATTCTGTGGCTGAGTTCACTTCTGTGGTCACAAGTGGTATTGCAGTCTCTGGGCTTCCTCCCTCAGGTGTTTTGGTGAGCTCGTTGGCTGCCTTGCTATTTAGCTCCACCTGAGTCTGTCTTCCTTGCTCCTTGTCAATGTTCCAGTGTTGGATCTGAGCTACTGCATCTTTCCTTGGGCCTGCTGCTCTGCTAGATAAGTGCTTCTAGTTTGTTTTCTGTTTTTTCTGTCCAGCTTGCTATTAACTTTTGCTGGAAGCTCTGAGAAGCAAAGAGGTGCACCGCCGTGCTGTTAGTTCGGCACGGTGGGTCTTTTTGCCCCTTTGCGTGGTTTTCGTTTTAGGGTTTTTGGTAGACTGCATAGTTCTCTTTGCTATCCTCGCTCTGTCTAGAATATCGGGCCTCACTTTGCTGAATCTATTTCATTCCTACGTTTGTCTTTTCATCTTGCTAACAGTCATTATATGTGGGGGGCTGCCTATTCCTTTGGGGTATTTCTCTGAGGTAAGTCAGGCTTGTATTTCTATCTTCAGGCTAGTCAGCTCCTCAGGCAGTGCCGAGTTGCATAGGTAGTTGATAGGCGCAATCCACTGCTGCTTACAGTTGTGTGAGGATAGTTCAGGTACTGCAGTCTACAGAGATTCCACGTCTCAGAGCTCGTCCTATTGTTTTTGGTTATTGCCAGATCTCTGTATGTGCGCTGATTACTGCACGCTGTGTTGCCTGATTGCCAGCCATAACAGCGATGCGTGGATCCAAGTGGGCCTTCCCTCTAGTTTCACAGAGGTTGGTGTCGTCAGCAGCACTTGGAAGGGACCGTCAAATCTGGGGTCGAGCGATCTCCTCACAAACTTCTTCACCAACACCCAGTCTCCTGGTTTCAGGGAGTGTGAACCAGGTACCGATCCTGGATCTGGTAATGAAGAGAAAACTCGAGAATGGATGTCAGCAAGTTTCTTGGTGAGTTCAATTACATAAGCAGACAAAGTATCATATTGCATTGTCAACTGCTGGGGGAAGAATACCCCTAACCGAGGGCTGGACCCAAACAGAATCTCATGAGGTGACAACTTTTCTGGGCCCCGGGGAGTGTGCCTGACACTAAACAGTGCAATGGGAAGTGTTTCGTGCCATGGTTTGCGTGTCTCTTGGGCAACTTTTAACATCCTGTTTTTGAGTGTCCCATTCAGTCTTTCTACTTTCCCGCTACTCTGGGGGTGGTAGGGAGTGTGTAGGCCTAAGTCTGACCCTACTGCTGACCAGATCTCCCTTGTGAGGTTTGCTGTGAATGCGGGCCCCTGATCACTCTCTATCACTTCTGGGACCCCGTATCTGCACATGATCTCTGAGAGTAGCTTCTTTGCAGTAGTCTTTGCTGACTGATTCCTCACTGGGAAAGCTTCTGGCCATCCTGAAAACACGTCCACGACCACAAGGGCATATTCGAATCCCCCACTTGGCGGCATCTGGATGTGGTCTATCTGGATCCTCTGGAAGGGGTACAGCGGTCTGGCAAGATGATGTGTGGGAACTTTCTCCATTCTTCCAGGGTTGCATTTGCCGCAGGTCAGACAGCTGCTAGTGAACTTGGCTGTTAGGGTGGAGATCCCTGGAGCGAACCAGTAAGCACCAATCAGATCATTCATCTGTGTCTTTGATCTGTACGTGGGCCCATGTGCCCACTGGACCACCATAGGGTACATGCTTCGGGGTAAACAGGGTTTGTAGTCCATTGAGTATACTCTTCCTTCTTGATGTGTTGCACCCTTCCGCATCCAATTCTCCTTCTCCTCCTTTGGGGCTTGTTCTTGCAACTTCTTGAATAGATCCCAAGACGTCATCTCATCTGGTGTCTTGTCCTCAGTTGCCACGTAGTAGCCGTCCGGCTCTACGACCTCTCCCATTTCTCCATACTGTCTTCCTTTTGCGGCTTCTTTGGCTGCCATATCCGCCATGCTGTTGCCCCGTGCCTCTACTGTGTTCAGTTTTCAATGTGCTTTGACCTTCAGTACTGCCACCATTTTTGGCAGTTGGAGTGCGCTCAGTAGGTCTTTAATAGCTCCATGATGCTTTACGGTTGTTCCGCTTGCTGTGATGAAGTCTCTTGCAGCCCAGATGGGTCCGAAGTCGTGTACTATGCCATGCAAATACCTTGAATCGGTGTAAATGTTCGCAGTTTTGCCTTCTGCAATCTGGCAAGCCTTCGTCAGCGCTATCAGTTCTGCTTCTTGGGCTGACAGGCTAGGTGGTAGACTCCTGGACCACAGGATTTCTTGATTGCTGGTCACTGCACATCCCGTGTGAAATCTTCCTTCATCATCTGCAAATCTGGAGCCATCTACATAGAGGATCAACTCTGGGTTGGCCAGTGGCTCTTCTGCCACATTGGGTAGTCCTGCTGTTTCCTGTTGCATGATGCTGAAACAATCATGATCATCCGGTCAGAGCAAATCCAGATCCTTGTGGAAGGTATCATGCAGATTTTGATCTGGAGGGTCCATATCTGTATCCCCCCTTGGGAGTGGGAGTAGAGTGGCTGGATTGAGGACTGTACATCTGGAGATGGTGACGTTGTCAGGCAGTAGTAGTGAGCACTGTAGACGAAGATGTCTTGCGGTGGAGAGATGTTTTGGCTGGGTTTGATTGAGAATTGCTGAGATGTCATGTGGAGCCAGGATTTCCAGTGGATGTCCAAGAATGATGTCAGCTGTTTTGTCCAGGAGGGCGTGTGCTGCAAATACTGCTCTCATGCAGGAGGGGGCTCCCCTTGCAACTGGATCCAGGCGAGCTGAAAAATAGCCTAGAGGTCTCTGTCGTCCCCCGTGAGTCTGTGTCAGGACTCCAGTAGCATGGCCTTCTTTCTCCATCAGGTAGAGACGGAATGGCTTCTCGTAGTCAGGTAGGCCTAGCGCTGGCGCTGAGACTACTGAGTCTTTTAGCTTCTTGAACGAACTGAAGGCCACATCTGTTAGCAGTAACGGGGTTACGTTAACGCAGTCATACAGAGGTTGCATTAGGACTGAGGCATCAGGGATCCAGGTTCTGCAGTACGATACTAGACCAAGAAAAGCTTGTAGTGCCTTTGGAGATGTTGGGGGAGCCATCCTCTCCACTGTGGTCTTCCGGTCATCTGTCAGGTGTTTAGTCTGGTGAGCAATGCAGTGCCCAAGGAACGTAACTCGCTTCAGACACCACTGGACTTTGTTCTTCGAGACCTTGCAGTGTTGTTTCGCCAGGTAGAGTAGGAGAGACACGGAATGTGCTTTACACGTGTCAAAGTCAACTGCACAAAGGAGTAGATCATCCACGTATTGTAGCAGGGTCACTTCTGCATGTTCTGTGATCCAGTTGGCGAGAACTGTGGATATTGCTTTGGTGAATTGCGAGGGGCTGTTCTGGGCCCCCTGGGGCATCACCGCCCATGTGTACTGTGCCCCCTGATGCGTGAAGGCAAACAGGAACTGGTCATCTGGATGGAGGGGAACACTGAAGAAAGCATTTGCCAGGTCGATCACCGTGAACACTGTTGCTGCGAAAGGCACATTTGAGAGCAGGGTGTGTGGATTTGGCACAATTGGAGTTTCGAATACTGTAGCGTCATTCACCGCTCTTAGGTCATGTACCATTCTGAACTTGGCTGGCTCTCCTTTTACAGTCTTTTTCTTGACAGGGAAAAGCGGGGTATTGCAAGGAGAGGTGCAGGGGACAACGACCCCTATTTCCAGGAACACCTTCAATTGGTCTGAGACGGCTTGACTCTGTGCAATGGACAAGGGATACTGGGCCTTACGAGGATATGGAGTACCTGGCTTGAGCGATACCCGCACCGGGGCAACCTGAAGTTTTCCCACATCTTGGGGTCCCTTAGACCATAGACTTTCTGGTACTACGTCCAGTACCTCCTTGGGTAGGCCTTCATGGGTTGTTTGAGGTTCCTGTAAGGCTGCCAGCATGACTGACTCTTCCTGGGTCAGAGGTGAAGAAAGGGTCACGGTCCCATCTTCCTGGAACACTATGCTTGCTTTTAGTTTCTGTAGAAGGTCTGCCCCCAGTAGGTTGAGTGGGCAGGTTCTTGACACCACAAACTGGGATAGGATAGAGTGTCCTGGCTGAGTGCACACGCTCAGAGGCTTTGTAAGCTGAGAATTTCTGACTTGACCGTCGATGCCTACGCAAGACACAGAGGATTCTGATAGGCAGGTAGGGTCAGGGAGTTCCACATGTCTCATCACACTTCTGGCTGCACCAGTGTCCACAAGAAAAGACCTGACAACGCCATCCACTTTCAGGGTAATTTGAGGGGTTGGTCCTGCTGAAGGGGTTTTGCATGTCAGGAGCGTGGTGTCTTGCAGACCTGGCTTGCCCCTGTCCTATGGATGGGGCGCTTCACTGTCCACCTTGTCTGCTCCTCGGCTTGCTCCTCTGGGCAGGGTCTTGGGTTGTGATGGAGCTCTGCACCGGCTCTGGTAATGACCCAATTTGCCGCAGTTGAAACATCTGACGTTCCTTCTGTCTCGGTATTGCGGTGGCTCTTCAGAGTCTATGGCCGCCATAAGGGGTGTTGTCTTCCGCACTCCTGGTTGGGATTCGATCCCTTTGGCTACGGTGAGCAGGGTGTCCATTGCTATTGACCTGTACTCGGGCCTAGCCACTATCAGTGGCTTCTTGATTGGTTCTCTGAGTCCATGCACAAAGGCCTGTGCCAACATCTGCCTGTGTATCTGATCATGAATGGTGAAGCCCAGGTCCTGGAAAACCTGCATTACTCTGCCATGAAACTTCTCCACAGTCTCTGTCTTCTCCTGACTCATGTCATGTAAGCTGAGGGCCTGTCCGGCCAGCCTGCCTTTGGCCCACTCTCTGAGTTGTTCAATCAGCTTCGGCCCTGACTCCCAGGCATGTACGTCTAAGTCTGCTGAAAGCTTGAAGTGTTCTTTCATGATTGGCCAGAAGGCATCACCTGCCTTTATCTCCATCACTGCCCACAGATCATTCCAGGTGGCTGCATATGTGCGCTGGTTCTGCTGCATTCTTCTGTAGAATGGCATGGGGTGCATCTCTGGATCTGGAAGGTTGTTGAGGATACTGGTCACCTGACTTGGGGTGAAGTGCACATAGTGTAATGGTGGTGCTTCTATCTGCCCCTGTCTCCTAGGTGCCCGTGGGTTTTTCTTTCTAGTACTGGGTGGCATGTATGAAGTCCCCTCTTCATCATCATCAGAGGAATAGTTGTGATAGAGTGCACTGGGGTCATGCAGTGGCTGATAAGCGGTCTTGGATATTGTCTTTTTGTGAGAGGATGTGTCCCCACCCTGCTGAGGCTGTGGAGGATTATAGTTCCATTGTGGTGTGAATGTTGGCTGCTCTGACCGGGGATACTGATCACCATCTGATGGTGATGCCTGTCTCCCCCCCCCTGTCCCCGGACCTGAGCTGCCTGCTGCCGGGTTTTCCTGGGGGAAGCCTGCTGCGGCTTGGGGGGTGCCTTCTACTGGGGAATCTCCACCTTCCTCCCCCGATACCATGACTGTCAGAGGCTGGGCTGTATTGGGAACATAGAAAGTGCCTTGTGCTGTGAGCACTGGATACAGAGACACCACACTGCCTGGACTCGGCACCTGCCTGACAGGTAGCAGATCAGGAGAAGGAGAGTGTGACAGAGTAAGGAAAAGATGGGTGATTTAGAGGAGGGGGAGAGTGCTTCAGAGAGAGAGAGAGAGGAGGAGATGAAAAGTGTGAAGGAGGTGGGTGTGGTGTAGGAGGAGGAGGTGAAGAAGAAGAAGAAGGAGGTGGGTGTGGTATAGGAGGAGGAGATGAAGAAGAAGAAGAAGAAGAAGAAGGAGGGTATGGTGTAGGAGGAGGAGGTGCGGAAGAAGAAGGAGGGTGTGGTGTAGGAGGAGGAGGTGCGGAATAATGAGAAGGGTGAGGAAGAGAAAGAGGAGGAGAAAGAGGTGGAGAAGAAAGAGGAGGAGGAGAGGGCAGTGCAGAAGACGGAGAGGAAAAAGATGGAGGAGAAAGACAAGAAGAGAATTCCTTCTTCTTTGATGCAGCCCGTGCCGGCATTGTCACAGTAACAGTGCCATCTCCCTGTACCAAGTTTGGGCGGGGCGCACCACATGCTGAGCAAGTCTCCCTGTACAATGGATTCTGCTGGGTGCAGACTGCACACAACCAATATTTTTCATCCCCATATGGGGGAGGTGCTGATGGTTTAACACCTTTCCCTACTTTGTACACATAGAAATCACTTCCTGACTCCTTCACATATCTTTCAGCGCTCCCTAAACGTTGTAAGTCTGTAGCCACCTTATACCATGCTGTTGCAGTGGGAAGCAAGTTAGTATCAACTAGCTTTCCTTTCTTTCTTTTTAAGACATCATGCCATTCTGCAGCTCTAAGTCTGCCTCCCTGATGCATTTCACATACTTTCATGAGCTGCCTGTAATTCTTCACATATCTGACACCTTCATGCTCCGCTACTATTTGAGGAGCCGTTTTCTCATCAGGAAGCAAAAGGCTCTCCTGTTGCTTGGCCAAATTATTCCCCATTGCAAAAAGAAAATAAAAAACACAACAATAAAAATCTCAAGTAGGTAAGTATATAAAAACACGAAAAGTAGAAGAAAAAGGGAGCTTTCAAAAAATTGATGCAAGATGTTGAAATCAAAACATAAAAGAACCATAAAAAAACTGGGTACACGATCCAAAATTCAGGATCTTCACAGAGAAGGAAGAAAAATAAATAAATAAAAACCCCTTTTAAACAAAAAGGTGAAGAGGCAGAAAAGAAAAGAAACTTTGAAAAACTTATAAAAAGTCTAAAAACTTAAAAAATGCAACAAAAAACAGAAAATAAAATAAAATTAAAACGGCTTCTCCTCTCCCCCCTCCTTTTTTTTTTTTTTTTCTGTACGCTGCGCTCAAATGCAGTCAGAGACACACTTCCCCTTTTTATCAGCAGCTGCTGTTATACCAAAAATCACATATGTCACATCAAAAACGATAGATATCATTTAGTTTCACCTCTTCAAATAAATGTCATATATATGCAAAAACAGAAAACTTAGCAACAAAAAGAATAGGAAAAAAAAGACAAAAAAAAAGGGTTGTGACCATGTGATTTACAATGCATATATTTCTCCTAACTGCATGGAGGAGGGGAAGTTCTAAATAGAGAACAGACGGGGAGAGAGAAGGAGAAAAAAAAACTTCTTTTTCAATTCTACACAGTTAAGCGACAGTACGTGACATTAACAGACAAAGAACATTGACATCCAGGAGATTCGACTCCCTCTTTATTATTTTGTGACACGTGCAGGAAGCTCTGGGAAACAGACTACTGCCAATCGCACTGAGCACACCTATGCCCGGGCCACCTGAGTGAGAAACACAACAGGTGGGATTTCTACCACCCCGTTCCAACCTATCTAACTAGATAGTCGGCACTACGGGAATCTGCAGTAGCCCTCTAAGTTATCACTACCCGTGCCTGGAGCCTGGGGCCAGCTGCCCCGGGACTAACTATCCCTCCTATGCACGGGAATCCTGCAATAACTTATCGAGCGATTTGACCTCCTGCGGTCTGTTACCCAGCAACCACAAACAGTCACTGTTCCTTGCTTCTCCCGGATGTTACACAAACACAGTACATATACACGGCACACAGCAGACACCTCGACTTATATCCCAGGGTTTAGGTTCAGGCTCGGACTTTTTACACTACCTGGGAATGCGGTGGTGACCACACCTGACCGGCTAAAGGTACAGACCCGGACTGGGCACAGGGGACATTCAGGTAAGATGATAGAATTTTCTTACCTTACTCTGATGGAGCTGCAGTCTCCGTCCCGTGGGCCAAGGCCGTGGCCTGCACCCTCGTCTGTGCGGTCAGCCGGATCCCCTCCTGTGAGATCAACGCCCCACGTTGGGCGCCATTTGATATGGAAATTTGGGTTGGATAAATCTACCCGTGTGTGCTGCGGCCGCTCCCAATTATTTCTGAGCCCTTAAAGAATGAGTCTGACACGTGGTGACAGCTTGACATTCAATCAAAGACTGGCCATTTATTTCCTGATACATAGTTTTTATAATAGCATATAGAAAGGTGTGGTTGGGGCGGTTAGTTAATTAACATACAATTCAGTTATTGGTTATCTGATATATATGGAATACTGTGATTAATGTGCATATGACTGCTGATTATGCAACTAAAATGTAGCTCTCGGTATGTAGGGCAAAGTTGAGGCATCTGACCAGGACTTAGTTGAGACAACTCATCAGCACTTAATACATCTGGAGTTCTTCTGCTTTTTGGGTGGAAAACACCGAACAGTCTGTCTGGCTTATATTAGTTTATGTCAGCCACTTTAAGCAATTGATTATAAAGTAGCTGAGTAGATAGATATATATTTGCTTTTGTGTAAGTATATGTGATTTAAAGGAATATATATATGATGTAAAGGAGTATACATGCAAGTGAGATCTAGATGATGTAAATATTTCTATCACAATGGTAATGCAGTTGTGCCTGGACTGCAGGATTGGACAGGTGTATCTGCTAATTGGAAAGCTGACTGGGGTATTTAGCTTTGCAGGACTCATTAGTCCCTGCCAGTGTTCAATGTTCTTTTGCCAGTAATGGTTCTCTGCCTGGCCTCTCCTGCCTGCTGCCATTTCAGCTAAAGTTAAGTGTCTTATTCTTTTTCTTAGGCTCACAGGCTGTGTCTATTTTTCAGTGCTGTTCATAGTTTCTTTTTTGTTCCAGCTTCAACTGTCCTGTTGTTTTCTCAGTCTGGTTGGATTCGCTGGAGTTGCAGATATACTCTCCACACCTTTAGTTAGGTGGTGGAGTTTTTGTATTTTTCTGCGGTGGATATTTTGTAGATTTTGTGCTGACCGCTCAGTATCCTGTACTATACTTTCCTATCTAGGTAGAAGTGGCCTCATTTGCTAAATCTGTTTTCCGCCTGCGTGTGTCTTTTCCTCTCCTACTCACCGTCATTATTTGTGGGGGGCTGCCTATACTTTGGGGGTCTACTCTGAGGCAAGTCAGTTTTCCTATTTTCCATCTTTAGGGATATTTATTCCTCCAACTGTATCGAGGTGTCTAGGTCTGATAGGCACACCCCACGGCTACTTCTAGTGTCTGTGATAAGTCCAGGGTTAGCAGTCTGTATAGTTACCACTACTCCAGCGAAGGTCATTTCATGTTGTTCCAAGGCCGCCTGATCATAACAGGCAGGCTCTTGCTGGAAGGCAGGCAGGCTCTTGGTGGCAGGCAGGCTCTTGCTGGCAGGCAGGCTCTAGCTGGCAGTAAGGCAGGCTCTAGCTGGAAGGCAGGCTAGGCTCTTGCTGGAATGCAGGCTCTTGCTGGAAGGCAGCCTAGGCTCTAGCTGGCAGGCAGGCATGAAGGCTCTAGCTGGAAGGCAGGCAGGCTCTTGCTAGAAGGCAGGCAGGCTCTTGCTGGCAGGCTCTAGCTGGCAGGCAGGCTCTTGCTGGCAGGCAGGCTCTAGCTGGCAAGCAGGCAGGCTCTAGCTGGCAGGCAGGCCCTTGCTGGAAGGCAGGCTAGGCTCAGCTGGAAGGCAGGCTAGGCTCTTGCTGGAAGGCTGGCAGGCTCTAGCTGGCAGGAAGGCAGGCTCTAGCTGGAAGGAAGGCAGGCTCTTGCTGGAAGGCAGGCAGGCTCTTGCTGGCAGGCAGGCTCTTGCTGGAAGGCACACAGGCTCTTGCTGGAAGGCAGGCAGGCTCTTGGTGGCAGGCAGGCTCTTGCTGGCAGGCAGGCTCTAGCTGCAGGAAGGCAGGCTCTAGCTGGAAGGCAGGCTAGGCTCTTGCTGGAAGGCAGGCCCTTGCTGGAAGGCAAGCTAGGCTCAGCTGGAAGGCAGGCTAGGCTCTTGCTGGAAGGCAGGCAGGCTCTTGCTGGAAGGCAGGCAGGCTCTTGCTGGAAGGAAGGCAGGCTCTTGCTGGAAGGCAGGCAAGCAGGCTCTTGCTGGCAGGCAGGCTCTTGCTGGAAGGCAGTGTGTGGCAGGGTGTTGGCTCTCTTGCAGTATGGCTGGAAATGAGTAAGGGCCTCAATGGCATTGTTTTATATATGTGTCCTGGGGGCAGGCCTATAGGTTCTGAGCATGCTCAGATTAAAAAAATGGATCAGGCCACCGGATCCGCTTTTTTTGTGGATCCGGATCCGGCCCTCCCGTTTTTTTCGCCGCAGACAAAAAAAACGTTACAGTAGATGTTTTTTCTAGACGCCGGAATCAAAATATTTGCCGGATCCGGAAAAAAAAGGAAGGAACGCTGGGCCATGTGGCGCAATCCGGCGCTAATACAAGTCAATGGGGAAAAAACGGTTCTGGTTTTTGTTTTCGCCGATTCTGGTTTTTCACAAAAGAGCCGTAATCAGCTGGAATGAAAAAAACCTGATGTGTGAAAGTAGCCTAAAAAATGATAGCTACTTTGGAAGGCATTTCATGTTTGTGAGAGTAGATATGTGGCTGGAGTTGCTGTGCAGTGGAAATGAGAAAAACAGCACAGTATAAATAAATGACATGGCAGACAAGTGTATGTCTAGCAGTGAAAGGCCAGGAGCAGCCACCATAGTAGCAGTTCAGTACAGCTGGCATGATGGAATGGGAGTAGATGCCAGGCTGAGCATACGCAATTGGCACTGGCCGAAGCAGAACTGTGAAGGACAATGGACAGGCAGGTGTTACAGCTGATTTAATCATTGGCACCAGCCTTTAGTGAATAAAAGTCAGCATTGATCCATGCATGATTCAATTGGACAGATGAAAACTGGCCCACTTGGGTGTGACAAAGCCACCAGCGGAGCTGAATGCCCTCTTTGGCAGTTTACTGGAGACTGCACATGACAGACAGCAAGCCAGTTCTTGCTACTGGTGCAGTCTGGTGACACAAAAGTCAATGGGACCTGGGCTTAGGGTATCTGCTGGAGAAAGGCCACAGTCTACATAGGATGGAATTTGGCTGGTCAGGTGCAACTCTATTTTCTGATGTGCATCAAGTTAATGCAGCAGCAGATAAGTCATCTGGTCCATCATATCATACATGATATCATACATACTGTAATCAGTGCTGCTGACTTAGTTATTTGTTGTACATGTAGTACTGACGTGGGTGGGAAAGTGCTGACTACTAGAGTTGAGCGACTTTTAGTTTTTTAGGGTCGAGTCGGGTTTCACGAAACCCGACTATCTCAACAGTCGAGTCGAGTGGAATCGGCCGATTATCGCGAAAAGTCGGGGATCGACGGAAACACGAAACCCAATGCAAGTCAATGGGGGAGCATAGTCGGCAGTGAGTGGAGGCCAGGAAAACATGTACAGTGCCCATTTTAATGACAAAAACATCCATTCTTGTAACTGAAGCTTGTCAATCTTAATTTACCTTATAATAATAGTAAGGCATTGGAAATTGGGGGTCATTTGGCTAAAGTTGTGGGGGGTAGGGCTGGTTCAAGTATTTAGTGGGCCCAGGAAATCTGGACCACGTCATGGCAGTAGAGAACGGAGAGGTAAGTATTTCAACTTTGCAAGTGCTGTGATCCTGAGCAAGCAGGGGGGGCCCACTCGTTGGCATTGGCACTGGCACAGGGCCCCTCAAACTACGGCGGTGTGTTTGCACGGCGGGGGCGCCTCCCACCGGCAGCGACACTGTGCCAGTGACGTCGCCAACGAGTATTCCTCTCCCCACCTGATGAAGGAACCTGCACTTTCATCTGCACCTTCCTCTTTGTCCCCGTGTAAGGTGGTATGGTATGCGGGAAGAGGAACCTGACTTTCAGCAGGGTCACAATCTTGCTGTGTAGCGTGCACGGGGAATGTTGAGTTATGGGTCAATGTACCCGCAGACTCATCTATCACTGGCTGGGCAATGGGCAGGATGAGGAGGAAACAGATATAGGCCCAAAGAATAAAGTGGGCTAAATGCAGTTCAAAATTGGTAACAGGACTAACCAGGGGGCATTGCTTTGTTCAGTGGAGGACAACTGTAATGAGAGGCTGACACAGAGAGTAGGCCCAAATCAGTAAGTAGTCTAAATGCAGTTCAAAATTGGCAACAGTAGTAAACAGGCAGCACAGCTTTGTTCAGTGGAGGAGAACAGCAAGGAGCGGCAGACACCGATAGTAAGCCCCAAGCCAACTAGTAGGCCAAATGCAGTCTAACATTAACAACTACTTAACGAGAGCCTGAAAATGGAATTTCAGGACAGGAAACCAGGAGAACAGCAAGGAGCGGCAGACACTGTTAGTAGGCCCCAACCCAACTAGTAGGCTAAATGCAGTTGTTCCATTTAACAACTATTTAACAAGAGCCTGAAGATAGAAGCTCAGGAAAGGCAACCTGGAGAACACCTTGGAGCGGAAGACACCGTCTCTACAACCCAGACCCAACTTGTAGGCCTAATGCAGTGTTGTTTCAACAACTACTTAACGAGAGCTAGAAGATCGAAGCTATGGAGAGGCAACCTGGAGAACACCTTGGAGCGGCAGACACCGTCTCTACAACCCAGACCCAACTTGTAGGCCTAATGCAGTGTTGTTTCAGCAACTACTTAACAAGAGCTAGAAGATCGAATCTATGGAGAGGTAACCTGGAGAACACCTTGGAGCGGAAGACACCGTCTCTACAACCCAGACCCAACTTGTAGGCCTAATGCAGTGTTGTTTCAACAACTACTTAACGAGAGTTAGAAGATCGAAGCTATGGAGAGGCAACCTGGAGAACACCTTGGAGCGGCAGACACCGTTAGTAGGCCCTACCAAAGTAGTAGCCCCAATGCAGTTTTCAAATTCCTATAGGCTGAAAACCAGACTATTGACGCTCAGCTGCTTTTTTTCAGAGGAGGACAGCTGTATTGAGTGGCGCAGACAGACACACGTAGTAGGCCTTAAACAAAAAATTTGGCTCAATGCAGTTTAAAAAAGGTTACAGGGGTACACAGGCAGCATTGCTCTGGTCAGTGGAGGACAATTTCAATTATGGACCGCAGACAGACTTAGAATGCCTACAATTAAAAAAAGGATGCTCTATGCAATTTAAAATAGGTTCCAGGGGTACACGGACAGCATTGGTCTGGTCAGTGGAGAACGATTGGAAGGAGGGACCGCAGACAGGCTTAGTAGGCCTAACATAACAAAAGTAGGCTGTAGGCACTTTAAAATAGGTTCCAGGGGTACACGGGCAGCAGTGGTCTGGTCAGTGGAGGACTACTGGAAGGAGGGACCGCAGACAGGCTTAGTAGGCCTAACATAACAAAAGTAGGCTGTAGGCACTTTAAAATAGCTTCCAGGGGTACACGGGCAGCAGTGGTCTGGTCAGTGGAGGACTATTGGAAGCAGGGACCGCAGACAGGCTTAGTAGGCCTAACATAACAAAAGTAGGCTGTAGGCACTTTAAAATAGGTTCCAGGGGTACACGGGCAGCATTGGTCTGGTCAGTGGAGGACTATTGGAAGGAGGGACCGCAGACAGGCTTAGTAGGCCTAACATAACAAAAGTAGGCTGTAGGCACTTTAAAATAGGTTCCAGGGGTACACGGGCAGTAGTGGTGTGGTCAGTGGAGGACTATTGGAAGGAGGGACCGCAGACAGGCTTAGTAGGCCTAACATAACAAAAGTAGGCTGTAGGCACTTTAAAATAGGTTCCAGGGGTACACGGGCAGCAGTGGTGTGGTCAGTGGAGGACTATTGGAAGGAGGGAACGCAGACAGGCTTAGTAGGCCTAACATAACAAAAGTAGGCTGTAGGCACTTTAACATAGGTTCCAGGGGTACACGGGCAGCAGTGGTCTGGTCAGTGGAGGACTATTGGAAGGAGGGACCGCAGACAGGCTTAGTAGGCCTAACATAACAAAAGTAGGCTGTAGGCACTTTAAAATAGGTTCCAGGGGTACACGGGCAGCAGTGGTGTGGTCAGTGGAGGACTATTGGAAGGAGGGACCGCAGACAGGCTTAGTAGGCCTAACATAACAAAAGTAGGCTGTAGGCACTTTAAAATAGCTTCCAGGGGTACACGGGCAGCAGTGGTCTGGTCAGTGGAGGACTATTGGAAGGAGGGACCGCAGACAGGCTTAGTAGGCCTAACATAACAAAAGTAGGCTGTAGGCACTTTAAAATAGGTTCCAGGGGTACACGGGCAGCAGTGGTCTGGTCAGTGGAGGACTATTGGAAGGAGGGACCGCATACAGGCTTAGTAGGCCTAACATAACAAAAGTAGGCTGTAGGCACTTTAAAATAGGTTCCAGGGGTACACGGGCAGTAGTGGTGTGGTCAGTGGAGGACTATTGGAAGGAGGGACCGCAGACAGGCTTAGTAGGCTTAACATAACAAAAGTAGGCTGTAGGCACTTTAAAATAGCTTCCAGGGGTACACGGGCAGCAGTGGTCTGGTCAGTGGAGGACTATTGGAAGGAGGGACCGCAGACAGGCTTAGTAGGCCTAACATAACAAAAGTTGGCTGTAGGCACTTTAACATAGGTTCCAGGGGTACACGGGCAGCAGTGGTGTGGTCAGTGGAGGACTATTGGAAGGAGGGAACGCAGACAGGCTTAGTAGGCCTAACATAACAAAAGTAGGCTGTAGGCACTTTAACATAGGTTCCAGGGGTACACGGGCAGCAGTGGTCTGGTCAGTGGAGGACTATTGGAAGGAGGGACCGCATACAGGCTTAGTAGGCCTAACATAACAAAAGTAGGCTGTAGGCACTTTAAAATAGGTTCCAGGGGTACACGGGCAGTAGTGGTGTGGTCAGTGGAGGACTATTGGAAGGAGGGACCGCAGACAGGCTTAGTAGGCTTAACATAACAAAAGTAGGCTGTAGGCACTTTAAAATAGCTTCCAGGGGTACACGGGCAGCAGTGGTCTGGTCAGTGGAGGACTATTGGAAGGAGGGACCGCAGACAGGCTTAGTAGGCCTAACATAACAAAAGTTGGCTGTAGGCACTTTAAAATAGCTTCCAGGGGTACACGGGCAGCAGTGGTGTGGTCAGTGGAGGACTATTGGAAGGAGGGACCGCAGACAGGCTTAGTAGGCCTAACATAACAAAAGTAGGCTGTAGGCACTTTAAAATAGCTTCCAGGGGTACACGGGCAGCAGTGGTCTGGTCAGTGGAGGAATATTGGAAGGAGGGACCGCAGACAGGCTTAGTAGGCTTAACATAACAAAAGTAGGCTGTAGGCACTTTAAAATAGCTTCCAGGGGTACACGGGCAGCAGTGGTCTGGTCAGTGGAGGACTATTGGAAGGAGGGACCGCAGACAGGCTTAGTAGGCCTAACATAACAAAAGTTGGCTGTAGGCACTTTAAAATAGCTTCCAGGGGTACACGGGCAGCAGTGGTCTGGTCAGTGGAGGACTATTGGAAGGAGGGACCACAGACAGGCTTAGTAGGCCTAACATAGCAAAATTAGGCTGTAGGCACTTTAAAATTGGTTCCAGGGGTACACGGTCAGCAGTGGTGTGGTCAGTGGAGGACTATTGGAAGGAGTGACCGTAGACAGGCTTAGTAGGCCTAACATAACAAAAGTTGGCTGTAGGCACTTTAAAATAGCTTCCAGGGGTACACGGGTAGCAGTGGTGTGGTCAGTGGAGGACTATTGGAAGGCGTGACCGCAGACAGGCTTAGTAGGCCTAACATAACAAAAGTGGGCTGGAGACACTTGGAATTCTCTTGCAGGGGTACACAGGCAGCATTGGTGTTGTCAGCGGAGGCCGATTTTAATGAGTGTCTGCCAGTTAGTACTCCCAAAAAATAAATAGATGTTAATGTCTCGCATTACACCAAAACCAAAACACAAAAGGGTGGAATACTTAGGTACAGGGGTGGGCTCCTCTGCTGAGTTTCAGACCTAGTAATTTGGCACAAAGTATGTACTGGTGTAAATTTAGGACACTGCCCCTGACTATGTTAAGTACCATCATACATGTCAACACAATGGTATTGTCAGTGCCAGGCATTGAAGGATGTCAGCTCATAGACTAAACATTGGTGGAACTGTGAGAGATAATTTTGCAAGTGGTAGAGCAATGTTTGAGCTGGGGGGAACTCTCTTGTGGCCGGCGGTACAGGCCCAGGGCCCCTCATGTTACAACGGTGTGTCTGACGTTGGGTGCGCACCACCACCGCCAGAGACACTTTATTGTACTATGAGGGACCCAGTGGCAGTGCCATTGACCAAAAGCGGGCACACCCACCTCTTCAGACAAACGGCACTCTCACGGGTGCTTGCGCCAAGTGGCGAGACCACGGCCCCGTGGGGGGAGTTTGGCCATTTAGGGTGGTGTAAACATGTCGTATGCTGGACAAACAGCTGCTGCAAATTATGAGATTGGAAAAGTCAGTCAGAGTACTCCACAAGCAAGACCTTTTCATAGGAAAGCTAGGTGTCAGCTGGGCAAGGTGGGGCAAAAGAATTCGAAATCCAGTTGTGGTTTATTTTAATGAAGGTTAGATCATCAACATTTTGGGTAGCCAGACGAGTCCTTTTTTCGGTTAATATTGAACCTGCAGCACTGAATACTCTTTCTGATAGGACACTAGCTGCCGGGCAAGCAAGCTCCTGCAATGCATATTCTGCCAATTCTGGCCAGGTGTCTAATTTGGATGCCCAGTAATCAAATGGGAATGACGGTTGAGGGAGAAGATCGATAAGGGATGAAAAATAGTTTGTAACCATACTGGACAAATGTCTCCTGTCACTTTGAATTGATGCTGCAGTACCTGTCCTGTCTGCGGTCATAGCTAGAGTTGAGCGACCTTGACCTTTTTAGAGTCGAGCCGGGTTTCGCGAAACCCGACTATCTCAAAAGTCGGGTAGAGTGAAATCGGCCGATTATGACGTTAAGTCGGGATCGACCGAAACACGAAACCCAATGCAAGTCAATGGGGCAGCATAGTCGGCAGTGAGTGGGGGCCAGGAAAACACCTAGAGTGCCCATTTTAATGTCAAAACCATCCATTCTTCTTAATGAAGCTTGTCAAGCGTAATTTACCTTATAATAATTGGAAGGCATTTGAAATTGGGGTTCATTTGGCTAAAGTTGTGGTGGGTAGGGCTGGTTCAAGTAATTAGTGGGCCCAGGAAATCTGGACCACGTCACGGCAGTGGAGCAGGGAGAGGTAAGTATTTCAACTTTGCAAGTGCTGTGAACCTGAGCAAGCAGGGGGGGCCCACTCGTTGGCATTGGCACTGGCACAGGGCCCCTCAAAGTACAGCGGTGTGTTTGCACGGCGGGGGCGCCTCCCACCGGCAGCAACACTTTTGCGTACTATGAGAGGCCCTGTGCCAGTGACGACGCCAACTAGTATTCCTCCCCCCACCTGATGAAGGAACCTGCACTTTCATCTGCACCTTCCTGTTTGTCCCCGTGTAAGGTGGTATGGTATGCGGGAAGGGGGACCTGACTTTCAGCAGGGTCACAATCTTGCAGTGTAGCGTGCACGGGAAATGTTGCGTTATGGGTCAATGTACCAGCAGACTCATCTATCACTGGCTGGGCAATGGGCAGGATGAGGAGGAAACACAGATATAGGCCCAAAGAATAAAGTTGGCTAAATGCAGTTCAAAATTGGTAACACAGGACTAATCAGGGGGCATTGCAGTGGAGGACAACTGGAATGAGAGGCTGACACAGAGAGTAGGCCCAAATCAGTAAGTAGTCGAAATGCAGTTCAAAATTGGCAACAGTAGTAAACAGGCGGCACAGCTTTGTTCAGTGGAGAACAGCAAGGAGTGGCAGACACCGATAGTAGGCCCCAACCCAACTAGTAGGCCAAATGCAGTCTAACATTAACAACTACTTAATGAGCGCCTGAAAACGGAATTTCAGGACAGGAAACCAGCAGAACAGCAAGGAGTGGCAGACACCGATAGTGGGCCCCAAACCAACTAGTACGCCAAATGCAGTTGTTCCGTTTAACCACAATTTAATGAGAGCCTGAAGATAGAAGTTCAGGAAAGGCAACCTGGAGAACAGCTTGGAGTGGAACACACCATCTCTCTACACCCCATACCCAATTTGTAGGTCTAATGCAGCGTAGTTTCCAACAACAACTAAACGAGAGCATGATGATCGAAGCATTGGCGAGGAAACCTGGGGAACACCTTGGAGTGGAACACACCATCTCTCTACACCCCATACCCAATTTGTAGGCCTAATGCAGCGTAGTTTCCAACAACTACTAAATGAGAGCCGGAAGATCGAAGCTCAGGAAAGGCAACCTGGAGAACACCTTGGAGTGGAACACACCATCTCTCTACACCCCATACCCAATTTGTAGGCCTAATGCAGTGTAGTTTCCAAGAACTACTAAACGAGAGCCGTAAGATCGAAGCTCAGGAAAGGCAACCTGGAGAACACCTTGGAGTGGAACACACCATCTCTCTACACCCCATACCCAATTTGTAGGCCTAATGCAGCGTAGTTTCCAACAACTACTAAACGAGAGCATGATGATCGAAGCATTGGCGAGGAAACCTGGGGAACACCATGGAGTGGAACACACCATCTCTCTACAGTGGAACACACCATCTCTCTACACCCCATACCCAATTTGTAGGCCTAATGCAGCGTAGTTTCCAACAACTACTAAACGAGAGCCGGAAGATCGAAGCTCAGGAAAGGCAACCTGGAGAACACCTTGGAGTGGAACACACCATCTCTCTACACCCCATACCCAATTTGTAGGCCTAATGCAGCGTAGTTTCCAACAACTACTAAACGAGAGCATGATGATCGAAGCATTGGCGAGGAAACCTGGGGAACACCTTGGAGTGGAACACACCATCTCTCTACAGTGGAACACACCATCTCTCTACACCCCATACCCAATTTGTAGGCCTAATGCAGCGTAGTTTCCAACAACTACTAAACGAGAGCCGGAAGATCGAAGCTCAGGAAAGGCAACCTGGAGAACACCTTGGAGTGGAACACACCATCTCTCTACACCCCATACCCAATTTGTAGGCCTAATGCAGCGTAGTTTCCAACAACTACTAAACGAGAGCCGGAAGATCGAAGCTCAGGAAAGGCAACCTGGAGAACACCTTGGAGTGGAACACACCATCTCTCTACACCCCATACCCAATTTGTAGGCCTAATGCAGCGTAGTTTCCAACAACTACTAAACGAGAGCATGATGATCGAAGCATTGGCGAGGAAACCTGGGGAACACCTTGGAGTGGAACACACCATCTCTCTACAGTGGAACACACCATCTCTCTACACCCCATACCCAATTTGTAGGCCTAATGCAGCGTAGTTTCCAACAACTACTAAACGAGAGCCGGAAGATCGAAGCTCAGGAAAGGCAACCTGGAGAACACCTTGGAGTGGAACACACCATCTCTCTACACCCCATACCCAATTTGTAGGCCTAATGCAGCGTAGTTTCCAACAACTACTAAACGAGAGCCGGAAGATCGAAGCTCAGGAAAGGCAACCTGGGGAACACCTTGGAGTGGAACACACCATCTCTCTACACCCCATACCCAATTTGTAGGCCCAATGCAGCGTAGTTTCCAACAACTACTAAACGAGAGCATGATGATCGAAGCATTGGCGAGGAAACCTGGGGAACACCTTGGAGTGGAACACACCATCTCTCTACAGTGGAACACACCATCTCTCTACACCCCATACCCAATTTGTAGGCCTAATGCAGCGTAGTTTCCAACAACTACTAAACGAGAGCCGGAAGATCGAAGCTCAGGAAAGGCAACCTGGAGAACACCTTGGAGTGGAACACACCATCTCTCTACACCCCATACCCAATTTGTAGGCCTAATGCAGCGTAGTTTCCAACAACTACTAAACGAGAGCCGGAAGATCGAAGCTCAGGAAAGGCAACCTGGGGAACACCTTGGAGTGTAACAAACCCTCTCTCTACACCACGGAAGGGCTGATTCTTAGGAAGGAAGGCTGTCGGAAAGAAGCAGGGTGCGTCCGAGAGTGATTATATTCTTATTAGGTATATACTCACCCTCGGAAGCGCCCTGCTTCTTTATTTGTAATGAATGTTTATTTGCAATGTGGTTTTGACTTACTCTATTTTTTTGGTAAATAATGATTTTATTATTTTCATTGTTTTGCATCTTCTTGGCAATAATATAAAGAAGACGCGACAGGACAACACTCGGTGGATGCCATATCTGTGTTTAAAATTGAAAAAACCTTTCAGTTAACTACTTGCAGGAGAAAGTTATTGTAGCTGGTGGCCATTTTTAGTACTGTACCAGATTTTTGTTGTATGTGTTTGTTTTTAATATTAAAATGTCTGCATTTGATATCTCTCCAGTATTTTCTTTTTTATAAGCAAAATACTTATTTTTATATTTTCTGATGTTGGTTCCAGGGGTACACGGGCAGCAGTGGTGTGGTCAGTGGAGGCCTAGTGGAAGGAGTGACCGCAGACAGGCATCGAAGGCCTAAAATAATAACACATGGCTGTAGGCAATTTTAAATTGGTTCCAGGCGTACACGGGCAGCAGTGGTGTGGTAAGTGGAGGCCTAGTGGAAGGAGTGACCGCAGACAGGCATCGAAGGCCTAAAATAATAACACATGGCTGTAGGCAATTTTAAATTGGTTCCAGGGGTACACGGGCAGCAGTGGTGTGGTCAGTGGAGGCCTAGTGGAAGGAGTGACCGCAGACAGGCATCGAAGGCCTAAAATAATAACACATGGCTGTAGGCAATTTTAAATTGGTTCCAGGGGTACACGGGCAGCAGTGGTGTGGTCAGTGGAGGCCTAGTGAAAGGAGTGACCGCAGACAGGCATCGAAGGCCTAAAATAATAACACATGGCTGTAGGCAATTTTAAATTGGTTCCAGGGGTACACGGGCAGCAGTGGTGTGGTCAGTGGAGGCCTAGTGGAAGGAGTGACCGCAGACAGGCATCGAAGGCCTAAAATAATAACACATGGCTGTAGGCAATTTTAAATTGGTTCCAGGGGTACACGGGCAGCAGTGGTGTGGTCAGTGGAGGCCTAGTGGAAGGAGTGACCGCAGACAGGCATCGAAGGCCTAAAATAATAACACATGGCTGTAGGCAATTTTAAATTGGTTCCAGGGGTACACGGGCAGCAGTGGTGTGGTCAGTGGAGGCCTAGTGGAAGGAGTGACCACAGACAGGCATCGAAGGCCTAACATAACAAAAATGTCAATACAATGGTATTGTCAGTGGCAGGCATTGAAGGATGTCAGCGCATAGACTAAACATTGGTTGAGCTGTGAGATAATTTTGCAAGTGGTAGAGCACTGTTTGAGCTGGGGGGGGGAACTGTCTTGTGGCCGGCGGTACAGGCCCAGGGCCCCTCATATTACAACGGTGTGTCTGACGTTGGGTGCGCACCACCACCGCCAGAGACACTTTATTGTACTAGGAGGGACCCAGTGGCAGTGCCGTCGACCAAAAGCGGGCACACCCACCTCTTCAGACAAACTGCACTCTCACGGGTGCTGTCGCCAAGTGTCGATACCACGGCCCCGTGTGGGGAGTTTGGCCATTTAGTGAGGTGTAAACATGTCGTATGCTGGACAATCAGGTGCAGAAAATTACGAGATTGGAAAAGGCATTCAGAATAGTCCACAGGCAAGACCTTTTCATAGGAAAGCTAGGTGTCAGCCGGGCAAGGTGGGGCAAAAGATTTCGAAATCCAGTTGTGGTTCATTTTAATGAAGGTTAGATCATCTACATTTTGGGTAGCCAGACGAGTCCTTTTTTCGGTTAGTATTGAACCTGCAGCACTGAATACTCTTTCTGATAGGACACTAGCTGCCGGGCAAGCAAGCTCCTGCAATGCATATTCTGCCAATTCTGGCCAGGTGTCTAATTTTGATGACCAGTAATCAAATGGGAATGACGGTTGAGGGAGAACATCGATAAGGGATGAAAAATAGTTTGTAACCATACTGGACAAATGTTGTCTCCTGTCACTTTGAATTGATGCAGCAGTACCTGTCCTGTCTGCGGTCATAGCAAAATCACTCCACAACCTGGTCAGAAAACCCCTCTGGCCAACGCTACTTCTGATTTCTGCCCCTCTAACTCCTCTGGTCTGCTGGCCCCTGCAGCTCGTGTGAGAACGATCACGGGCGCTGTGTGTAGGGAATGCCAGAAGCAAACGGTCAACAAGAGTTGATTGTTTGGTTGCTAATATTAGTTCCAAGTTCTCATGTGGCATTATATTTTGCAATTTGCCTTTATAGCGAGGATCAAGGAGGCAGGCCAACCAGTAATCGTCATCATTCATCATTTTAGTTATGCGTGTGTCCCTTTTGAGGATACGTAAGGCATAATCCGCCATGTGGGCCAAAGTTCCAGTTCTCAAATCTGCGGTTGTGCTTGGTTGAGGGGCAGTTTCAGGCAAATCCACGTCACTTGTGTCCCTCCAAAAACCAGAACCCGGCCTTGCCGCGCCACCAATTTCCAGTGGCCCCGGAAAAGCTTCCTCATTAAAAATATAATCATCCCCATCATCCTCCTCGTCCTCCTCCTCCTCTTCGCCCGCTAACTCGTCCTGTACACTGCCCTGGCCAGACAATGGCTGACTGTCATCAAGGCTTTCCTCTTCCTCAGCTGCAGACGCCTGATCCTTTATGTGCGTCAAACTTTGCATCAGCAGACGCATTAGGGGGATGCTCATGCTTATTATGGCGTTGTCTGCACTAACCAGCTGTGTGCATTCCTCAAAACACTGAAGGACTTGACACATGTCTTGAATCTTCGACCACTGCACACCTGACAACTCCATGTCTGCCATCCTACTGCCTGCCCGTGTATGTGTATCCTCCCACAAAAACATAACAGCCCGCCTCTGTTCGCACAGTCTCTGAAGCATGTGCAGTGTTGAGTTCCACCTTGTTGCAACGTCTATGATTAGGCGATGCTGGGGAAGGTTCAAAGAACGCTGATAGGTCTGCATACGGCTGGAGTGTACGGGCGAACGGCGGATATGTGAGCAAAGTCCACGCACTTTGAGGAGCAGGTCAGAGAAACCAGGATAACTTTTCAGGAAGCACTGCACCACCAGGTTTAAGGTGTGAGCCAGGCAAGGAATGTGTTTCAGTTGGGAAAGGGAGATGGCAGCCATGAAATTCCTTCCGTTATCACTCACTACCTTGCCTGCCTCAAGATCTACAGTGCCCAGCCACGACTGCGTTTCTTTCTGCAAGAACTCGGACAGAACTTCCACGGTGTGTCTGTTGTCGCCCAAACACTTCATAGCCAATACAGCCTGCTGACGTTTGCCAGTAGCTGCCCCATAATGGGAGACCTGGTGTGCAACAGTGGCAGCTGCGGATGGAGTGGTTGTGCGACTGCGGTCTGTGGACGAGCTCTCGCTTCTGCAGGAGGACGAAGAGGAGGAGGAGGGGGTGCGAACGGCTACAGCCAATTGTTTCCTAGACCGTGGGCTAGGCAGAACTGTCCCAAACTTGCTGTCCCCTGTGGACCCTGCATCCACCACATTTATCCAGTGTGCCGTGATGGACACGTAACGTCCCTGGCCATGCCTACTGGTCCATGCATCTGTTGTCAGGTGCACCTTTGTGCTCACAGATTGCCTGAGTGCATGGACGATGCGCTCTTTAACATGCTGGTGGAGGGCTGGGATGGCTTTTCTGGAAAAAAAGTGTCGACTGGGTAGCTCGTAGCGTGGTACAGCGTAGTCCATCAGGGCTTTGAAAGCTTCGCTTTCAACTAACCGGTAGGGCATCATCTCTAACGAGATTAGTCTAGCTATGTGTGCGTTCAAACCCTGTATACGCGGATGCGAGGCTAAGTACTTTCTTTTTCTAACCATAGTCTCATGTAGGGTGAGCTGGACTGGAGAGCTGGAGATCGTGGAACTAGCGGGGGTGCCGGTGGACATGGCAGACTGAGAGACGGTGGGAGATGGTATTGTTGCCACCGGTGCCCTAGATGCAGTGTTTCCTACTACGAAACTGGTGATTCCCTGACCCTGACTGCTTTGGCCTGGCAAAGAAACCTGCACAGATACTGCAGGTGGTGCGGAAAATGGTGGCCCTACACTGCCGGAAGGGATGTTGCGTTGCTGACTAGCTTCATTGGCCGAGGGTGCTACAACCTTAAGGGACGTTTGGTAGTTAGTCCAGGCTTGCAAATGCATGGTGGTTAAATGTCTATGCATGCAACTTGTATTGAGACTTTCCAGATTCTGTCCTCTGCTTAAGGTAGTTGAACATTTTTGACAGATGACTTTGCGCTGATCAATTTGATGTTGTTTAAAAAAATGCCAGACTGCACTCTTTCTAGCATCGGATACCTTTTCAGGCATTGCAGACTGAGCTTTAACCGGATGGCCAAGCTGTCCTCCAACAGGTTTTGGCTTTGCCTCGCGTTTTGGGCAAGATACGGGCCCGGCAGATGGAACCTGTTGCGATGTTGATGCCTGCTGCGGCCCCTCCTCCTCCGCTTCAGAACTGCTGCCGCCTGCACCCTGTTCCCCCAATGGCTGCCAATCGGGGTCAAGAACTGGGTCATCTATTACCTCTTCTTGTAGCTCGTGTGCAACTTCATCTGTGTCACCGTGTCGGTCGGTGGTATAGCGTTCGTGATGGGGCAACATAGTCTCATCAGGGTCTGATTCTTGATCATTACCCTGCGAGGGCAATGTTGTGGTCTGAGTCAAAGGACCAGCATAGTAGTCTGGCTGTGGCTGTGCATCAGTGCACTCCATGTCAGATTCAACTTGTAATGGGCATGGACTGTTAACTGCTTCACTTTCTAAGCCAGGGACGGTATGTGTAAAGAGCTCCATGGAGTAACCCGTTGTGTCGCCTGCTGCATTCTTCTCTGTTGTTGTTTTTGCTGAAGAGGACAAGGAAGCGACTTGTCCCTGACCGTGAACATCCACTAACGACGCGCTGCTTTGACATTTACCAGTTTCACGAGAGGAGGCAAAAGAGCTAGAGGCTGAGTCAGCAAGATAAGCCAAAACTTGCTCTTGCTGCTCCGGCTTTAAAAGCGGTTTTCCTACTCCCAGAAAAGGGAGCGTTCGAGGCCTTGTGTAGCCTGACGACGAACCTGGCTCCACAGCTCCAGACTTAGGTGCAATATTTTTTTTCCCACGACCAGCTGATGCTCCACCACTACCACTACCCTCATTACTAGCTGACAATGAACGCCCCCGGCCACGACCTCTTCCACCATACTTCCTCATTGTTTTAAAAACGTAAAAAAACTAACGGTATTTGTTGCTGTCACACAAATTACACGGTGAGCTATAACTTCAGTATGATTTAGCTACCCCTTTACAGGTGAGTGAGACCACAACGAAAATCAGGCACAATGTTACACACTCTGTTGTTGGTGGCAACAAATGAGAGAGATGCCACACACGCAGGACTGTCACTGAAGCACAAATGTAAATATTAATCTCCCACTGATTTGATTTTTTTTTTTTTTTCAGGGAGACTTTAGGAAAAAAAATAATAGAATAAAATGATTTTTTCAGGGAGAATTTAGAAACCAAATAAAATAAAATGATTTTTTCAGGGAGAATTTAGAAAACAAATAAAACAAAAAAAGGCTTTCTATGGCCCACTGAGTGAGAGATGACGCACACAGGAGTCAGGAGTGGCACACAAGCCCAGAGGCCAATATTTATCTCCCACTTTTTTTTTTTTGTTCCAGGGAAAATTTATAAACCCAATAAAAAAAATAATAAATAGGCTTTCTATGGCCCACTATCTGAGAGACAGAGAGAGATGGCACGCTTAGGACTGGCACACAAGCCCAAAGGCCAATATTAATCTCCCTTTTTTTTTTAAGGGAGAATTTATAAAACCAAAAAAAAATAAATAAATAGGCTTTCTATGGCCCACTGAGTGAGTGATGATGCACACAGGAGTCAGGAGTGGCACACAAGCCCTGAGGCCAATATTTTTCTCCCACTGATTGATGTAGTGATTTTTTCAGGTACATTTTAGAACCCAAATCAAGCAAAAAAATTAATAGGCTTTCTATGGCCCACTATTTGTGAGAGAGATGGCACGCTCAGGACTGGCACACAAGCCCAGAGGCCAATATTACATACATAGTAACATAGTAACATAGTTAGTAAGGCCGAAAAAAGACATTTGTCCATCCAGTTCAGCCTATATTCCATCATAATAAATACCCAGATCTACGTCCTTCTACAGAACCTAATTGTATGATACAATATTGTTCTGCTCCAGGAAGACATCCAGGCCTCTCTTGAACCCCTCGACTGAGTTCGCCATCACCACCTCCTCAGGCAAGCAATTCCAGATTCTCACTGCCCTAACAGTAAAGAATCCTCTTCTATGTTGGTGGAAAAACTATGTTGAATCCTCTTCTATGTTGGTGGAAATATTAATCTCCCACTTTTTTTTTTTTGGTTCCAGGGAAAATTTATAAACCCAATAAAAAAATAAATAAATAGGCTTTCTATGGCCCACTATCTGAGAGAGAGAGATGGCACGCTTAGGACTGGCACACAAGCCCAAAGGCCAATATTAATCTCCCACTGATTGATTTATTGATTTTTTCAGGTAGAATTTAGAACCCAAATAAAGCAAAAAAAAAAAGGTCTTTCTATGGCCCACTGAGTGAGTGATGATGCACACAGGAGTCAGGAGTGGCACACAAGCCCTGAGGCCAATATTTTTCTCCCACTGATTGATGTAGTGATTTTTTCAGGTAGATTTTAGAACCAAAATCAAGCAAAAAAATAAATAGGCTTTCTATGGCCCACTGACTGAGAGATGGCACACACAGGAGTCAAGAGTGGCACACATGCCCTGAGGCCAATATTTTTCTCCCACTGATTGATGTAGTGATTTTTTCAGGTAGATTTTATAACCCAAATCAAGCAAAAAAATAAATAGGCTTTCTATGGCCCACTGAGTGAGAGATGACACAGACAGGGATGGCACTCTAGCAGAAATGTCAATCTTAATCTCCCACAAAAAAAAAAAAAAAAAAAAACAGGGAGTGTCCTTCAATTACTATCTCCCTGCAGTAATCTCAGCCAGGTATGGCAGGCAGCAATAAGGAGTGGACTGATGCACAAATTAAATAAAAAGTGTGGACAAACAAAAAAGATAGCTGTGCAGAAAGGAAGGAACAAGAGGATTTGTGCTTTGAAAAAAGCAGTTGGTTTGCACAGCGGCGTACACACAGCAATGCAGCTATCAGGGAGCCTTCTAGGGCAGCCCAATGAGCTACAGCGCTGAGAAAAAAAAATGTAGCTTCCACTGTCCCTGCAAACAAAAGGGGGTGTTGGACAGTGGAAATCGCTACAGCACAGGCAGTTTGGGGGTTAATGGACCCTGCCTAACGCTATCCCTGCTTCTGACGAAGCGGCAGCAACCTCGCCCTAAGCTCAGATCAGCAGCAGTAACATGGCGGTCGGCGAGAACTCCCCTTTATAGCCCCTGTGACGCCGCAGACAGCAAGCCAATCACTGCAATGCCCTTCTCTAAGATGGTGGGGACCAGGACCTATGTCATCACGCTGCCCACACTCAGCCAATGAAGGTAAACGCAGAGAAATGGCGCTTTTCGCGTCATTGAGACGCGACTTTGGCGCGAAAGTCGCGTACCGCATGGCCGACCCCGCACAGGGGTCGGATCGGGTTTCATGAAACCTGACTTTGCCAAAAGTCGGCGACTTTTGAAAATGAACGACCCGTTTCGCTCAACCCTAGTCATAGCAAAATCACTCCACAACCTGGTCAGAAAACCCCTCTGTCCAACGCCAATTCTGATTTGTGCACCTCTAACACCTTTGGCCTGCTGACCCCTGCAGCTCGTGTGATAACGATCACCGGTGCTGTGTGCTGGGAATGCCTGAATCAAACGGTCAACAAGAGTTGATTGTTTGGTTGCTAATATTTGTTCCAGGTTCTCATGTGGCATAATATTTTGCAATTTGCCTTTATAACGAGGATCAAGGAGGCAGGCCAACCAGTAATCGTCATCGGCCATCATTTTACAAATGCGTGTGTCCCTTTTGAGGATACGTAAGGCACAATCCGCCATGTGGGCCAAAGTTCCATTTGTCAAATCTGCGGTTGTGCTGGGTTGAGGTGCAGTTTCAGGGACTTCTAAGTCACTTGTCTCCCTAAAAAAAACCTGACCCCGGCCTTGCAACGCCACCAGTTGCTATTGGCCCCGTAGAAGCTTCCTCATTACAAAAATAATCATCCCCATCATCCTCCTCGTCCTCCTCCTCCTCCTGTTCGCCCGCTACCTCGTCCTGTACACTGCCCTGACCAGACAATGGCTGACTGTCATCAAGGCTTTCCTCTTCCTCTGCTGCAGACGCCTGCTCCTTTATATGCGTCAAACTTTGCATCAGCAGACGCATTAGGGGGATGCTCATGCTTATTATGGCGTTGTCTGCACTAACCAGCTGTGTGCATTCCTCAAAACACTGAAGGACTTGACACATGTCTTGTATCTTCGACCACTGCACACCTGACAACTCCATGTCTGCCATCCTACTGCCTGCCCGTGTATGTGTATCCTCCCACGAATACATAACAGCACGCCTCTGTTCGCACAGTCTCTGTAGCATGTGCAGTGTTGAGTTCTACCTTGTTGCAACGTCGATGATTAGGCGATGCTGGGGAAGGTTCAAAGACCGCTGATAGGTCTGCATACGGCTGGAGTGTACGGGCGAACGGTGGATATGCGAGCAAAGTCCGCACACTTTGAGGAACAGGTCGGATAACCCCGGATAACTTTTCAGGAAGCACTGCACCACCAGGTTTAAGGTGTGAGCCAGGCAAGGAATGTGTTTCAGTTGGGAAAGGGAGATGGCAGCCATGAAATTCCTTCCGTTATCACCCACTACCTTGCCTGCCTCAAGATCTACAGTGCCCAGCCACGACTGCGTTTCTTTCTGCAAGAACTCGGACAGAACTTCCGCGGTGTGTCTGTTGTCGCCCAAACACTTCATAGCCAATACAGCCTGCTGACGCTTGCCAGTAGCTGCCCTGTAATGGGACACCTGGTGTGCAACAGTGGCAGCTGCGGATGGAGTGGTTGTGCAACTGCGGTCTGTGGACGAGCTCTCGCTTCTGCAGGATGAGGAGGAGGAGGAGGGGGTGCGAACGGCTACAGTCAACTGTTTCCTAGACCGTGGGCTAGGCAGAACTGTCCCAAAATTGCTGTCCCCTGTGGACCCTGCATCCACCACATTCACCCAGTGTGCCGTGATGGACACGTAACGTCCCTGGCCATGCCTACTGGTCCATGCATCTGTTGTCAGGTGCACCTTTGTACTCACAGATTGCCTGAGTGCATGGACGATGCGCTCTTTAACATGCTGGTGGAGGGCTGGAATGGCTTTTCTCGAAAAGAAGTGTCGACTGGGTAGCTCGTAGCGTGGTACAGCGTAGTCCATCAGGGCTTTGAAAGCTTTGCTTTCAACTAACCGGCAGGGCATCATCTCTAGCGAGATTAGTCTAGCTATGTGGGCGTTCAAACCCTCTGTACGCGGATGCGAGGCTAAGTACTTCCTTTTTCTAACGAGAGTCTCATGTAGGGTGAGCTGGACTGGAGAGCTGGAGATCGTGGAACTAGCGGGGGTGCCAATGGACATGGCAGACTGAGAGACGGTTGGAGACAGTATTGTTGCCGTCGGTGCCCTAGATGCAGTGTTTCCTACTACGAAACTCGTGATTCCCTGACCCTGAGTGCTTTGGCCTGGCAACGAAACCTGCACAGATACTGCAGGTGGTGCGGAAAATGGTGGCCTTACAGTGATGGAAGGGATGTAGAGTTGCTGACTAGCTTCATTGGCCGAGGGTGCTACAACCTTAAGGGACGTTTGGTAGTTAGTCCAGGCTTGCAAATGCATGGTGGTTAAATGTCTATGCATGCAACTTGTATTTAGACTTTTCAGATTCTGACCTCTGCTTAAGGTAGTTGAACATTTTTGACAGATGACTTTGTGCTGATCAATTGGATGTTGTTTAAAAAAATGCCAGACTGCACTCTTTCTAGCATCGGATCCCTTTTCAGGCATTGCAGACTGAGCTTTAACCGGATGGCCACGCTGTCCTCCAACAGGTTTTGGCTTTGCCACGCGTTTTGGACCAGATACGGGCCCGGCAGATGGAACCTGTTGCGATGTTGATGCCTGCTGCGGCCCCTCCTCCTCCGCTTCAGAACTACTGCCGCCTGCATCCTGTTCCCCCAATGGCTGCCAATCGGGGTCAACAACTGGGTCATCTATAACCTCATCTTCTATCTCGTGTGCAACTTCGTCTGTGTCACCGTGTAAGTCGGTGGTATAGCGTTCGTGACGGGGCACCATAGTCTCATCAGGGTCTGATTCTGGATCAGTACCCTGCGAGGGCAATGTTGTGGTCTGAGTCAAAGGAACAGCATAGTAATCTGGCTGTGGCTGTGCATCTGTGCACTCCACGTCCGATTCAACTTGTAATGGGCATGGCCTGTTAACTGTTTCACTTTCTAAGCCAGGGACGGTATGTGTAAAGAGCTCCATGGAGTAACCCGTTGTGTCGCCTGCCGCATCCTTCTCTGTTGTTGTTTTTGCTGAAGAGGACAAGGAAGCGACTTGTCCCTGACCGTGAACATCCACTAACGACGCGCTGCTTTTACATTTACCAGTTTCAGAAGAGGAGGCAAAAGAGCTAGAGGCTGAGTCAGCAAGGTAAGCCAAAACTTGCTCTTGCTGCTCCGGCTTTAAAAGCGGTTTTCCTACTCCCAGAAAAGGGAGCATTCGAGGCCTTGTGTAGCCAGACGACGAACCTGGCTCCACAGCTCGAGACTTAGGTGCTATATTGTTTTTCCCACGACCACCTGATGCTCCACCACCACTACCATCATTACCAGCTGGCAATGAACGCCCACGGCCACGACCTCTTCCACCAGACTTCCTCATTGTTTTAAAAACGTAACCAAAGTAACGGTATTTGTTACTGTAAAACAACTTACAAGGTGAACTCAAACCTCTGTAGGATTTAGATATCCCTTTATAGGTGGGTGAGACTGCAAGGAAAATCAGGCACAATGTTACACACTCGGTTTTCTGTGGCACCAAATGAGAGAGATGCCACACATGCAGGACTGTCACTCAAGCACAAATGCCAATATTAATCTCCCACTGTTTTTTTTTTTTTCAGGGAGAATTTTAAAACCCAAAACAGACACTAGGCTTTCTATGGCCCACTATTTGAGAGAGATGGCACACAGGACTGGCACACAAGCACAAAGGCCAATATTAATCTCCCACTACTTTTTTTTTTAGGGAGAATTTAAAAACAAAAAAAACAAAAAAAAAACAGACACCAGGCTTTCTGTGGCCCACTATTTGAGAGAGATGGCACACAGGACTGGCACTCTAGCAGAAATGCCAATCTTAATCTCCCACTACTTTTTTTTTTAGGGAGAATTAAAAAAAAAAAAAAAAACAGGGACTGTCCTACAATTACTATCTCCCTGCAGTAATCTCAGCCAGGTATGGCAGGCAGCAATAACAAGGAGTGGACTGCTGCACAAATTAAATCAAAAGTGTGGACAAACAAAAAAGATAGCTGTGCAGAAAGGAAGGAACAACATGATTTGTGCTTTGAAAAAAGCAGTTGGTTTGCACAGCGGCGTACACACAGCAATGCAGCTATCAGGGAGCCTTCTAGGGCAGCCCAATGAGCTACAGCGCTGAGAAAAAAAAATGTAGCTTCCACTGTCCCTGCAAACAAAAGGGGGTGTTGGACAGTGGAAATCGCTACAGCACAGGCAGTTTGGGGGTTAATGGACCCTGCCTAACGCTATCCCTGCTTCTGACGAAGCGGCAGCAACCTCTCCCTATACTCAGATCAGCAGCAGTAAGATGGCGGTCGGCGGGAACGCCTCTTTATAGCCCCTGTGACGCCGCAGACAGCAAGCCAATCACTGCAATGCCCTTCTCTAAGATGGTGGGGACCAGGACCTATGTCATCACGCTGCCCACACTCTGCGTCCACCTTCATTGGCTGAGAAATGGCGCTTTTCACGTCATTGAAACGCGACTTTGGCGCGAAAGCCGCGTACCGCATGGCCGACCCCACACAGGGTTCGGGTCGGGTTTCATGAAACCCGACTGTGCCAAAAGTCGGCGACTTTTGAAAATGAACGATCCGTTTTGCTCAACCCTACTGACTACATATCAGCAAAGAGGAGTGTCATGGTCAGCATGGACAACAGGCATCCACTCTGCAAAAGCTTCACTGAGCAGGGAATGCTACTTATCCTGGTTATATGCAACTTTGGACTTCCTTTTGGAAGATATAAAAAATTCCCTCATTTTTTCTTTATTGGAAACGATATAAAAGCATGCCTATCCGATAGTTAATTAATAGCTAGTACATGCATAATACATTCTAGCATAATAGCTAATACATTCTTTTCATCATTTTTTCCCCATTATGGTCATCCTCAGCATAGTCCCAATCCTGTGGAATTCACTACAGATGCTGGCACAAAAAAATAATTTCACCAAATTCTTTTTAAAGAAGATCAGGCATAGCAAAGTCGTCCCAGCTCACATCACTTTCCCCTGCTCGTGCTGCAATCAGTGCTATCAGGGACAATGTTGAGAATTTTATTCAACTGTTAACAGTGAGAGCAGACGGAGGCTGACGGGAGTATTCGTCAGCCACCACATGTGGTTGAAATAAAAAAAATATAATAAAAAAAATTATGCGGGCTTCCCCTGTATTTTTGATCACCAGCCAGGCAATACTCACAGCTGTGGGCTGCAACCCTCAGCTGTCAGCTTCAGCAAGGCTGGTTATCAAGAATAGAGGGGTCCCCAAACCGTTTTTTTTTTAAATTTAAATAAAAATTTAAAAACGATGGGGTGGGGTCCCCCATTAATTTATGACAACCATCTAAAGGAGACAGCTGGGGGCTGCTATTCTCAGGCTGGTAAGGGGCCATGGATATTGCCCCCCAGCCTAAAAATAGCAGCTCGCAGCTGCCCCAGAAAAGGCGCATCTATTAGTTGCACCCATTCTGTTGGTTTGCCCGGCTCTTCCCATTAGCCCTGTTGTAGTAGCAAGTGGGGTTCATATTTATAGATTGATGTCACCTTTGTATTGTCTGGTGACATCAAGCCCACAACTTAGTAATGGAGAGGCATCTAAAAGTCGCCTATCCAGTAGTAATCCTTTAGTTATATTGTAAATAAACACAAAGCAAGTATAAATATTTGAAATAAAGAAACACACTTTTCTTTTTTTATTTAAAAAGTCAAACACCGTTACACTCACATAAGGCCCATTTCATTGAAGACATTGTCTCCTGAAATAAAACAGAAATAAAAAAAAAACAACCATATCCCTCACCTGTCCAATGTCTCACGCCGTAATCCATGTCTGGGGCTAAACAGTTTTCAAGCAGTTTTCAAATTGGATAGTGCTAAGATGCTACTATTGGTCAGCATCATACAGGGTAAAGAAGTACACACTCCCAGTGAAAATTATCTGATAACACACACTTGGATATAACAAGCTAACTCATTAGTAGCCAGATACTTTGATTGCTAATATCTCAGCAACGAAGAGGTGAAATTACAAAAAAAAGTTTAATTCTGCTCTGCAGCCTTTGTTACATTATATGTCCCGTTCAACATGAAAACTTCAAATGCCAGGTGGTAGGAACAGGGAAGTGATGATATGGCCTCCATAGAGCCCTGATCTCAACTTATTTGATTTTGTCTGGGATTATGTGAAGAGATAGAAGGACTTGTGCAAGCCTACATCCACTGAAGATCTGTGATTATTTCTTCAAGTTGTTTGGAGGAATCTCTATGCCAATTTCTTTAAAAAGAATGCATGTGGGCGAGAGAGAAAGAGAAAGAGAGAGAGAGAGAAAGAAAGAACTCGTTCCCACGGCGCTCATTTTGACTTCAGAAAGGTGAAGTGAGATCATTGGCTGTGAACTCCCAGGACCTCTCTGACAGCACCGAGAGCAGGAGAACTAACTCAGGCTCACTGTGCCCTCAGACAGGGAATAGGAGTTCACAGGGAGACACTGAGCACACGTTGCTCAGTGTTTCTGATGGATGACAGGCTGTATGGTCTCGTAAATGCAACCATGCAGCCTGATATCTAGATGTAGCAGAGCTACACCCGTCGAGGGACAAATGGATAAGCAGCATCTCTGCGAAAAGGTGAGGAATACTGTTTTTTATTGTTAACTCTTTTGCAGATGACAAGGGCGTCAGTGGAATGAGCGAGGTCATAAGTATGATTTAATTAAGATTTATTAACCCCTTTCTGACATTAGACGTACTATCCCGTCGAGGTGGGGTGGGCCCCTATGACCACCGACGGAATAGTACGTCATACGCGATCGGCCGCGCTCACGGGGGGAGCGCGGCCGAGTGTCAGCTGCCTATTGCAGCTGACATCCGGCACTATGTGTCAGGAGCGGTCACAGACCGCTCCCGGCACATTAACCCCCGGCACACCGCAATCAAACATGATCGCGATGTGCCGGCGGTACAGGGAAGCATCGCGCAGGGAGGGGGCTCCCTGCGGGCTTCCCTGAGCCCCCGCAGCAACGCGATGTGATCGCGTTGCTGCGAGGGTCTCCTCACCTCCCTCCCTGCTCCAGGCCCGGATCCAAGATGGCCGCGGCATCCGGGTCCTGCAGGGAGGGAGGTGGCTTCACAGAGCCTGCTCAGAGCAGGCACTATGAAGCCTGCAGTGCTCTGAGACAGATCGGTGATCTGACAGAGTGCTGTGCAAACTGTCATATCACCGATCTGTGATGTCCCCCCCTGGGACAAAGTAAAAAAAAATTTCCCAGATGTGTAAAAAAAAAAAAAAAAAAAAAATTCCTAAATAATGAAATATATATATATATATATATATTATTCCCATAAATACATTTCTTTATCTAAATAATAAAAAAACAATAAAAGTACACATATTTAGTGTCGCCACGTCCGTAACGACCCAATCTATAAAACTGTCCCACTAGTTAACCCCTTCAGTAAACACTGTAAGAAAAAAAAAAAAACGAGGCAAAAAACAACGCTTTATTATTATATGCCGAACAAAAAGTGGAATAACACGCGATCAAAAAGACAGATATAAATAAACATGGTACCGCTGAAAACATCATCTTGTCCCGCAAAAATCGAGCCTCCATACAGCATCATCAGCGAAAAAATAAAAAAGTTATAGTCCTGAGAATAAAGCGATGCAAAAATAATTATTTTTTCTATAAAATAGTTTTTATTGTATAAAAGCGCCAAAACATAAAAAAAAGATATAAATGAGATATCACTGTAATCGTACTGACCCGAAGAATAAAACTGCTTTATCAATTTTACCAAACGCGGAACGGTATAAACGCCTCCCCCAAAAGAAATTCATGAATAGCTGGTTTTTGGTCATTCTGCCTCACAAAAATCGGAATAAAAAGCGTTAAAAAAATATCACATGCCCGAAAATGTTACCAATAAAAACATCAACTCGTCCCTCAAAAAACTCACATGACTCTGTGGACCAAAATATGGAAAAATTATAGCTCTCAAAATGTGGTAACGCAAAAAATATTTTTTGCAATAAAAAGCGTCTTTCAGTGTGTGACGGCTGCTAATCATAAAAATCCACTAAACCCGCATAAAAGTAAATCAAACCCCCCTTCATCACCCCCTTAGTTAGGGAAAAATTAAAAAAGTGTTTTTATTTCCATTTTCCCATTAGGGCTAGGGTTAGGGTTAGGGCTAGGGCTAGGGCTAGGGCTAGGGTTAGGGCTAGGGTTAGGGCTAGGGTTAGGGCTAGGGTTAGGGCTAGGGTTAGGGCTAGGGTTAGGGTTAGGGCTAGGGCTAGGGTTAGGGTTAGGGCTAGGGTTATGGCTACAGTTAGGGTTGGGGCTAAAGTTAGGGTTAGGGTTGGGGCTAAAGTTACGGTTAGGGTTTAGATTACATTTACAGTTGGGAATAGGGTTGGGATTAGGGTTAGGGGTGTGTCAGGGTTAGAGGTGTGGTTAGGGTTACTGTTGGGATTATGGTTAGGGGTGTGTTTGGATTAGGGTTTCAGTTATAATTGGGGTGGTTTCCACTGTTTAGGCACATCAGGGGCTCTCCAAACGCGACGCAACTTTTGGGGTCCAATTTCTCCTGTTACCCTTGGGAAAATACAAAACTGGGGACTAAAAAACAAGTTTTGTGGGGGAAAAAAAGATTTTTTATTTTCACGGCTCTGCGTTATAAACTGTAGTGAAACACTTGGGGGTTCAAAGCTCTCACAACACATCTAGATGAGTTCCTTAGGGGGTCTAGTTTCCAAAATGGTGTCACTTGTGGGGGTTTCTACTGTTTAGGTACATTAGGGGCTCTGCAAACGCAATGTGACACCTGCAGACCATTCCATCTAAGTCTGCATTCCAAATGGAGCTCCTTCCCTTCCGAGCCCTCCCATGCACCCAAACAGTGGTTCCCCCCCACATATGGGGTATTAGCGCACTCAGAACAAATTGGACAACAAATTTTGGGGTACAATTTCTCCTGTTACCCTCAGGAAAATACAAAACTGGGGGCTAAAAAATAATTTTTGTGGGAAAAAATTTTTGTTTTATTTTTACGGCTCTGCATTATAAACTTCTGTGAAGCACTTGGTGGGTCAAAGTGCTCATCACACCTCTAGATAAGTTCCTTAGGGGGTCTACTTCCAAAATGGTGTCACTTGTGGGAGGTTTCAATGTTTAGGCACATCAGTGGCTCTCCAAACGCAACATGGCGTCCCATCTCAATTCCTGTCAATTTTGCATTGAAAAGTCAAACGGCGCTCCTTCCCTTCCGAGCTCTCCCATGCACCCAAACAGTGGTTTACCCCCACATATGGGGTATCTGTGTACTCAGGACAAATTGTAAAACAACTTTTGGGGTCCATTTTCTCCTGTTACCCTTGGTAAAATAAAACAAATTGGAGCTGAAGTAAATTTTTTGTGAAAAAAAGTTAAATGTTCATTTTTATTTAAACATTCCAAAAATTCCTGTGAAGCACCAGAAGGGTGAATAAACTTCTTGAATATGGTTTTGAGCACCTTGAGGGGTGCAGTTTTTAGAATGGTGTCAGACTTGGGTATTTTCTATCATATAGACCCCTCAAAATTACTTCAAATGAGATGTGGTCCCTAAAAAAAATGGTGTTGTAAAAATGAGAAATTGCTGGTCAACTTTTAACCCTTATAACTCCCTAACAAAAAAAAATTTTGGTTCCAAACTTGTGCTGATGTAAAGTAGACATGTGGGAAATGTTACTTATTAAATATTGTGTGTGACATATCTCTGTGATTTAATTGCATAAAAATTCAAAGTTGGAAAATTGCGAAATTTTCATAATTTTCGCCAAATTTCCATTTTTTTTTCACAAATAAATGCAGGTACTATCAAAGAATTTTTACCACTATCATGAAGTACAATATGTCACAAGAAAACAATGTCAGAATCACTGGGATCCGTTAAAGCGTTCCAGAGTTATAACCTCATAAAGGGACAATGGTCAGAATTGGAAATATTGGCCCGGTCCATAACGTGCAAACCACCCTTGGGGGTAAAGAGGTTAAAGGAGTCTGTGTCATTCTTACAATTAAAGGACTTTATTCTGGGTATCAATGTTTTCATACAATGTGACTATGGGGTTAGTTAGTAATGGAGGAGTCTAATTGACGCCTCTCCATTACTAACCTCAGGGCTTGATGTCACATGACAATACAAAGGTGACATCAACCCCCCAACTATCACCCCACTTTACCTCGCTCTTCCCACTTGCCTTGTAGCTGTGGCAAGTGCCATAATTGGCGCATCTTAGAGATGCGCCTTTTCTGGGGAGGCTGAGAGCTGATGCTTTTAGCCTGGGGGACAATTTCCATTGCCCCTTCCTAGGCTATTAATATCAGCCCACAGCTGTCTGAACAGCTTTGCTGGTTATTAATTATAGGGGGACCCTGCGTCATTTTTTTAAGGGTCTCCATTTTAATAGCTAGTAAAGGCTAAGTATACAGTTGTGAGCTGATATTAAAAGCCTGGGAAGCTCCATCGGTATTATCACCTTCCCAGTTTATAAACATTAGCCCCAGCCGTTGGCTTTCCATCTGCTAGATAGGAAAATTTTGCGGGAGCCCATTTTTTCCAGAAAAATTATTTTATTAATTAAATAGAATAGGTAGACATACTGTACATGTGTACAGTAAGCTACACACATTGCACTAATTGTATTTGTCACATACATCTGTATATCTACCTATTCTATTTGTATTTACTGTATGTAATTCATCTATCTATGCTGTCGGCTCCTGCTGTGACTTTACACTATGCGGCTGCTGAATTGCCGGCTTTTCTCATATCTATCTATCATATATACATTGTAAGGAGGCTAATGATATACATTGTAAGGAGGCCAATGGCCCCATAATCGATGAGAGATATGTGTCACAGAGATAGCTGATCTCTGATGTAACCCAGAGTATTTCCTCTAGTGCACGTAAGCACTAAGAGGTGTGTTTGGTGCATCTGAGACTGGGTTGCGGGTAGCTATGAGAGATGGGTGTGTCTGGCTATCCACATACCTCACCTCTGGGTGCGGTTAACAGCCTATATAATGAAGGCTGTTTGGTACATGGTCTGTTTGTTGGGAAGAAGAAGGCCTCCTCTCTGTTTGGCTCCAGATTGAGCCTGAGTACTGGACACTACCCCAGCCTGTGTGCCCACAGGCCGGGTGGAGCAGAGCCCCGCTTTGGACAATTGTATTTTTTTTTGCCTGATCTAAAGCATGTTTGTTTTCTGTTTTTGCTTCTGGGGTTTATGAAGCAATAAACCCACATGAGCTTTTAAAGGAACAAGTCTCCTGTTCTCCTCCCATCACACCTAAGTGATTAAAACCCCAGCAATTGGTGCTAGACATACGGGCAGAGTTCCCAGCAGAGATGTGCACCTGCTACAAAAAGGACTGCATGTCCTGGGTTAAGTCTGTCGCAAGCCAGCAAGCATCGCCAGACAAAATGGAGGACCGGCTGAAACACCTAGTCCAGTCACAGCAACAGCAAGAGACCTGCAGGCTGTCATTACTGCAGATCCAGCAGAGCTAGCAGGAGCAATGACATCAGATGCAGATTCTGGCAACTGCCATCCAGGGCAGGATGAGCAACCCAACTCCAAGTCCAGGTGATGACACCCAAGTCTAGATCGGTAAGATGTGCTTTGCAGAAAATGACCCCCAGGGATGACGATGAGGCCTTCCTGTTTGAAAGGGTCGCTAACAGGGAGAAACTCTTGCCAGAGCAGTGGGCAGAGGTACTGGTGCCATACTTGACGAGAGAACCCCAGAAGGCGTACTATGACTTAGCTTTGCAGGATGCCAAAGAGTATGACAGCTAAAAACTGAGGTTCTTGTGCGCTTGGGGGTGACAATGACTATCAAAGCACAGCGGGTTCACTGCTGGGCCTATTACCGGGACAAACCACCTCGCTCCCAAATGTATGACCTGTTGCACCTAGTCCAGAAGTGGCTGCAGCCAGAGTCCTCTACGCCTGTGCAGATGGTGAAATGAGTGGTGATGGCCCTGTTTGTGCACTCCCTGCCAAGGCCCACACAGACTTTGACGGATGAACTGGTCAGACTGGTCAAGAGATACCAGGGGATTGAAGGTTATTTGGGAGGTCAGCCCACTCCATACTGGGGGCACTAACAAGGGATGGAGGACCAAAAGTGGGTGGGGAGTGCAAGGTCCAAAAGGGTGGGGGAGGAGGTGCTCAAGATCCCTACGGGTGATGTTATTTGCTTGAGATGCCACGGCCCAGGACATATAGCCACCCATTGTCCACCGATCCCTGAGCAGATGGACTGCAGCACAGGATGCCGTTGTTCATATTATGCACATCCAGCCTGCAGTGTGAACTCTCCACCTAATGAGGGGCCTCAAGCGTGTTCTGTGAAGGTGAACGGTGTGGGAAATAACGGCACTGTTAGGCTCCGGGAGTCTGGTGACCCTTGTGAGGGCCACTTTTGCTCTCCAATTGATCCCGGGGGAAAAAGTCAGCATTCAGTGCATGCATGGTGACACTAAGGACTACCCTATTGCCAGAGTGAACATCAAAATGGCCCACAGTACTGAGTCCCATGAGATCGGCATTGTTTGGGACTTCTTGCACCCTATTATTATAGGCAGGGACTTTTCTTTATTTTGGGATCTGTGGGGAAGGGTTCTGAGGTCGCTGGCACGAATAGGGAGCCAGTGAACCCCAATAAGGTATCACCACACCCAGAGGCTGACCGATTTCCCTTTTGCATCCTTGTGGAGGATGAGGAGGAAGTGTCGCCTGAGTCTGACATTTCCAGAGTTAGGCGTGACCAGTGAGAATTTTGGGTCTGTCCAAAATAGGGACCTAACTCTGAAGGAAGCATTTAATAATGTCACCATCATAAATGGGGCTGCACAGGAGCTGGGGGCTGACAAAAGGTTTCCCTATTTTATTAGGAGTTGGGAGTTGTTGTATCAGGTCACGAAAGCAGATAATAGTATCAAGCCCCAATAGAGAGAAGGTGTTGGACATGGCCCATTCACACATCTTGGGGGGCCATCTGGGAGTGGAAAAAAGGCAGGAACAGATCATGCAGAGGTCCTATTGACCCAGGTGTCACCGGGAAATATTAAACTATTGCAGGCCCTGCTCCACATGTCAGTTAACTGCCACCATCTTTCATTTTCGAAGTCCCCTCATGCCATTGCCCATTATTGAAGAGAGAATTTCTATGGAATTGGTTGGTCCCCTGGTTAAATCTGCTTATGGACATCAGTATATTTTGGTCATCCTGAACTATGCCACATGCCATCCTGAGGCAATTCCTCCAAGAAGCTCCTCCGCCAAGAGTATAGCCCACGAATTGGTCCATGTGTTTTCCCGGACAGGTTTACCGAAGGAATTCCGGACCGACCAGGGAACACCTTTTATGAGTAAGGTGATGAAGGAGTTATGCAAGGTCCTGCAAATCTCCCAGTTGAGGACTTCAGTGTACCATCCTCAGACAGATGGCCTTGTCGACATGTTTAATAAAACGCTGAAGAACATGCTGAGGAAAGCCATAGAAAATGACGGTAGAGATTGGGACTCTCTTGCCGTATCTGTTCTCCATCCGTGAGGTTCTCGCCCTTCGAACTTTTGTATGGCAGACGTCTGCGAGGTCTCCTGGATATAGCCAAGGAAACCTGGGAAGCCGAAGACACGCCCCACAGAAGTGTCATTGAGCATGTGGCACTGACACAGCAGAGGATTGTGAAGGTGAAGTTGATGCCCATCGTAAAATTTAATCTCCTCCAGGCACAAGAAGCTCAGACCAGGGTCTACAACCGGTCAGCCAGAGTGAGGCAGTTAAATCCGGGAGACCGAGTTCTTGTGCTAATTCCTACTGTGGAGAGCAAGTTCTTGGCCAAATGGCAAGGGCCATATGAGGTGTTGAAGAAGCTTGGTGAGGCAAATTAGAAGATTCACTAGCTAGGAAGAAGGAAACCATATCAGATCTACCATGTCAACCTCATCAAGCCATTGCAAGACAGAGAGTCGGCTGAAACTCCTTGCTTGCTGGGCAAGTCAGAAGGTAAGGTTGGAGGTGTCGCCATGCTGGAGACACTGTCGAAGGCCCAGAAACAGCAGTGCAGGGAGCTGCTCCAGAGGAACAGGGACCTGTTCTTGAAATTACCGGGGTGCACAAGGGTCATAGAACATGAAGTTCTGACAGAGCCACAAGTGCATGTCAAAGTATCCTTATCGGATTCCGGAAAGCTGTCGATAAGTGATCTCCAAAGAGGTGGAGCGTACATGTTAAAACTCAGGGTCATTGAGGAGTCCAAGAACATTGGTTGAGTCCAATTGTCCTGGTTCCAAAGCCCAATGGTGAATGGAGGTTCTGCACTGACTATTGGAAGTTGAATGTGGTGTTCAAGTTCAACGTATATCCCATGCCACGCATCGAAGAGCTTATTGAGAGACTTGGGCCCGCAAGGTACATAACCACCTTGAATTTGACAAAGGGTTATTGGCAGATCCCTATGGCACAGGAAGCCAAGGAGAAGACTGCGTTCTCCACACCAGACTGATGTTTCCAGTGTGTCTGGGTGCCGTTTGGACTGCATGGGGCCCCGGCGACCTGGGGACACACAAAAGGTTGATACATAAAATGTATCAGTAAATCAGTAAAGTAGAGGCAATTCAAACATGGCCGAGATCGCTGTCCAAGAAACAAGTTAGAGCCTTCCTGGTGATCATGGGATACTACAGGAGGTTCATCCCAAATTTTGCCATGATGGCCTCACCCTTGACTGACCTACTTAAGGGGACGAAATCAGTAATGGTGAAATGGTCTGAAGAGGCAGGGACAGCCTTTCAAGAAATGAAATGGGCTCTGTGTAAGCAATCAGTTCTGGTGGCCCCTGACATTAAGAAAGAGTATATACTCCAAACAGATGCATCAGATGTTGGGGTAGGAGCAGTCTTTTCCCAGGAGACACATGGGGAGGAGCACTCTGTTCTCTACCTGAGTAGGAAGCTATCCTCATGTGAGAGGAATTCTTAGGTCGTAGAGAAGGAGTGCTTGGTCATAAAGTGGGCGGTGGACACATTACGGTAGTATCTGGTAGGATGTAAGTCTAGATTGGTATCCTACCATACCCCACTCAGATGGATAAGGGAAACGGGAAAAATGTATCTACCAAGATTGTGCCACCTGCGTAGTAGCGTCTATCGGATCTCCGATAGAGGGTACTGCGCTGGCGCAGCCGGTGCCATTTTGAGAAAAGTTCTTTTTAAGGATAAATGTATATCCCTAAATTAAATAATGCTATTGTGCTGCCTGCTGAATGTGATATTTTTTCAATGCATATTATATTCAGTATGTAAAATAGAGAGCAGGTCACTGAGGAATCAGTTGTTAGAAGACGAGTTTCCTCTGCTGCACAGGGGGAATCTCGATCCGTCTCCGCTGCGGTCTCCCATTCTCCTCCAGCCGCAGTGGAGTCTGCTCAGCAGGGACGTCGATCCCAGCGTCTCGCTCAGTCTGACTCTGTGCGAAGAGTTGCTGCTGCTTCTCCAGTCTCTGCCATTAAAGTCAGTGCTGGTCAGCAGCGAGCGGACTTCTCTGGGACTAAGTCCTTGTCTGCACGTACTGAGCATGCCCAGGGTAAGATCTCCCGTTGGAGATCGAGGGTCATGTGCTCAGGCTCTGCAGCACATTCCATTGGTCCTCTTGGCAGGTCTTGGAAGGGCAAAAGTGCTGTAGCCACTTCCTGTGCTGCAACTATATAAACTGCGCATGACCGCACGACCATGCGCTAGTATTGTCTCATAATGTTATATGTGTGTGTGTAGATGAATGTATGTCGATGGATGAAAGCTCCTAAATATCCCTCCCTAGAGTTGTTGTCTGCACGCGGATGTTGGTAGCTATCTAGCGCCCGACTAATCATCTGCATGATACACACATTACAGCGTCCTCTTGCTGTGTCCGCCTGCACGGCGCCGTGCGCTTGCCTTGCGCTTTCCATACCCAAGCCAGTGTGGTTGGTGGCGTCCGTCAGTGCGGCATTGCTCGCACTCCTGTGCATTTATATATTTATACTTAGTTTCCTTACACACCCAGTTGTGGTTTAGTGCCAGCGAGGGTCTAATCGGACTTCAATCCCAGTTGGGGTTAAGTACGCTGACTACTCGCTCGCGCTTTAGGTGCGGTACCGCGATCCTGTGACGCAACAGGATTGCTCCCTTCACGCTGGGTGAGGTTGAACCCACGTGTATATACTTTAGTGTACCGCCATATAGTCTGTATTTACTAGCAGCAGGTTTTCACCTGCACGGTGGACCCCGGACTGCGAACGCATCTATATCACCTTTCTTGGTGCCTTCCGCCAGTCCTAACATCAGTGACCTGTCAAAAGCCATCAGTATGAAAACCTAAGCCGAGCACCACATAAAGACCCCCCAAAGGTCCGCACCAGAGAACATGAATCTCATTAACTGAAAATAGAAAATAAAGATTAAACAACAACCACAAGATGAATTTAATCAACCAAGGTATCATATTAATCAGTATAATGGCGCCAATCTGACAGTGTTTGTAGGTTACTCAGTGCAATCCTGCTTACAGGTTCCCTTTAATTGCACCTGTTTGAACTCATTTCCTGTATAAAAGACACCTGTCCACACACTTAGTTAATCCCACTCCAAGACCAAAGAGTTGTCTAAGGAAACCAGAGACAAAATTGTAGACCTGCACAAGCCTGTGATGGGCTATAGGACAATAGGTAAGCAGCTTGATGAGAAGGCAACAACTGTTGGTGCAATTATTAGAAAATGGAAGAAACATAGGAAGACTGTCAATCTTCCTCGGTCTGGGGCTCCATGCAAGATCTAGCCTCGTGGTGTAAGGATGATTCTGAGAAAGATCAGAGGTCAGCTCATAACTACATGGGAGAACCTGGTCAATGACCTAAAGAGAGTTGGCACCACACTCTCAAACATTACTGTTAGCAACACACTACACAGTTAGGAATTAAAATCCTGCAGGGCACACAAGGTCCCCCTGCTCACACAGCACATGTCAAGGCCCATTTGAAGTTCACCAATGACCATCTGAATGATTCAGTGGAGGCATTGGAGAAGGTCATGTGTTCAAATGAGCCCATAATAGAGTTTTTTGCCATGTTTGGAGGAAGATGAAGAATGAGTACAACCTAAAGAACATTGTTTCAACCGTAAAGCATAATGGGGGAAACATTATACTTTGGGAGTGCTTTTCTGCAAAGGGTACAGGACGACTGCACTGTATTGAAGGGAAGATGGATGGGGTCATGTATCGCAAGATTCTGGCCAACAACCTCCTTCCCTCACTAAGAGCATTGAAAAAGTATCATGGCTGGTTCTTCCAACATGACAATGACCAGAAACACACAGCTGGGGCAACTAAGGAGTGGCTTTGTAAGAAGCATTTTAAGGTCCTGGAGTGGCCTAGCCAGTCTCCAAACCTCAACCCAATAGAAAATCTTTTGAGGGAGCTAAAGCAGAATGTTGCCCAGCGACAGCCCCGAAACCTGAAAGAGTTGGGGAAGATCTTTATGGAGTAGTGGGACAAAATCCCTGCTACAATGTGTGCAAACTTGGTCAAGAACTACATGAAACATCTGACCTCTATAATTGCAAGCAAAGGTTTCTGTGTAAAATGTATATTAAGTTCTGTTTTTCTATTGTATGAAATATTTATTTCATGCAATAAGATGCAAAGTGTATCTACGATAAAAATTACAGACCTCTAAACTTGCGAAATCGGCAGTGTATCAAATATTTATTTTCCCCACTGTATATATTGGAAACTCCCCAAAAGTGATATTTTTTTAAACGCACCCCTCAAATACTTGAAAACTGTGGTCGGGAAATTTTTTAAACCCTAAAAGTAACCCCATTTTGGAAACTAGACCTCTCAAGGAATTAAATTAGTGGTGTACTGTGCATTTTTAGCCTACAGGTGATTCACAAAAACTTTATAACATTTAGATGTGAAAATAAAAAAATTGTTCCACTAACATACTGTTTGCATCAAATTTATGATTTACAGAATGGGTAATAAGAGAAAAAGGACTCCATAATTTATTATGCAATTTTTACTGAACGTGGTAGTGCCCCATATGAGGTTCTACACTAATGTTTGACCACACATCAGGGATCGAATTGGAAGGAGCACTACTTGGCTTTTAGAACCAAGATTCAGTTTCAACAGATTGTGGGCTCCATTAGTCAAGACCCCGAGGTGCCAAAACAGCAGAAAACCCCCCAAATTTCCCCATTTTGAAAACTAGACCCCTGAAGGAATTCATCTAAGGGTATACTGAGCATTTTTAACCTACAGGTTACACAAAACTTTATAACATTCAGATATGAAACCAAAAAAATACATTTTTTCCCCCATAATATTGTTTAGCACCAAATTTATAATTTCCACAAGGGGTAAAATGAGAAAAAGGACCCCATAATTATGAGTCGCCCACCAGGGCAGCGGGGTACTCGGCACCAGGTCTGGTTGGCTATTAAAGGGGATGTCACGGTGGCTGCGACCTGGTCCGTGGCCCTGGAACTCACTGTAAATGGAACGGTCTTTAAAGGGGTTTTTGTATAAAGTTTGTCGTGACGCCACCTGTGGTGTTCGGTCAATAGGGGGACCAACGCTGCTTTTAATGGGTCCTCTGGGAGTGGTTGTTGCAGCAATGATGGTAACGCTTCCCACAGGTGAAGTAGAGTCCCCAGGGCTCCTAAGGTGTATGGCGATGATGGTGTATGCCGGTGAATAAGTAAAGGATACAGCGTTGCAGTCTTTACCTGGTTTACTGAAGTTGTCACAGGCCTCAGTCCAGGGTACTGGCAACAAGTACATAAGGAGTCCAGGCAGCCCGGAAACAAGTGAAATCCCCTTGGCAAGTCAGGTTGGGAGCCTTCTACTTTGCGCTTGCTATTATTCCCTTGCTGTCTGAAATGTCCTAACAAGGTCCTGGTCCTTATCTGTCCTGGGACAGTGCCTGTATGGTAGGCAGCTTGAGCTGTTCCTTCTGGGGTCTCTGCACGGAGACTCCATGCTCCAGGATGCTGCTGTACCACAGGCTAAATTTGGGCAGTACACATGTAGTTCTGTGCCCTCCGGTTCTGCTATGGGGCTTGCAGCTCCCCACAGCCCCAGGCTCCCGGTACCCGGTCTCTGCGCTCTGGCTCCTCGGAGGCCCACTCGCAGCCTCCTTGAGCCCTATTCTCTCCTCTGTGCTCCTTTCCCTTTACTGTCCGCTCCAGACTAAACTGCTCTCACTGGTCTCTCTGGACCATCTGTCTGTCCACTGTCTCTCTCAGACTGTCTGACTCCTCCTCCAATCCAGGATTTTTATTCAGGAAAGCTGCCCTAAAAATGGGTTTAGCTCCCCCTCCTGGCCTGGATTCAGTAGGTGTTGTGTGTGTGAGGTTACCTGCCAAAGAGATCCCTCTTGTTTCCAGGCATAGCACTACCCTCCCTGAGAGGAAGCTAGCACTACTGTGGTACCCAATCTCCGGGGGTGCCACAATTTTCTATTCAATTTTTATTGAATGTGGCAGTACACCATATGTGGTTGTACACTACTGTTTAAGCATAAGGCAGGTATCGGATGGGAAGGCTCACTACATGGCTTTTAGAATGCAAATTCCGTTTCAATAGATTGTGGGTGTCATTAGCAGAGCCCCTGAGGTGCCAGAACAGCACCCCCCCTTTCCCAAGTGAACCCATATTGGAAACTACTTCACTGCTCAGAGATTTCATCTAGAGGTGTAGTGGGTATTTTCAACTGACAGGTGACACAGAGAATTTTATAATATTGGGACATGGAAATATAACATTTTAGTTGTAAAAATGTAATTTTTTTTTATTTTCTGCAAATTTGTCAGTTACACAGGAATTAAATCGGTGAAACTAGACCCCACATTTTATCACGCAATTTCTTGTGGACATGGTGATACCCCATATGTCATCAGAAACTACTGTTGGGCCACACGTCAGGCTATTTGGCTTTGGGAGTACAGATTTTGCTAGAATAGTTGGCAGACGGCATTTAAGGAGCACCCCAAATGGCAGAACAGCTGAAAAAACATACAAAATTACCCTATTGTAGAAATTCATTCATGCTGCAGTGGCTATTTTGTAACATCCACGCCGTGCTTTATTCTGGAGAATTGAAAATATGCCAATCTAGTGCCCATAAATTTTCATCCCATGCAGTGTAGTGCCCTCATAAAATTGAAGCTCCCTCATATATTGCGCCCAGCTTGTACTTCTGGCGATACATATCCCGTAAATTGTTAATTAGGTTCCCCCCACTAGAACAATGCTAAACATGTGTCCACTTACTGTGGGTTAGGCTCAGGAAGAGATGGCATGTGGAATCGCATTTTTCACTGGATTTTATTTGAGCGGGTGGGAGTCATTTTTTTTTCTTTGTGCTACCATTAACAAGGAAACCCCCTATATTTCCAGTGTCGGGTGACAGACCTGAGTGGGGCTTGGTGTTGTGCGGGATAAGTTAGGGTTGTTATTGGTAAAATGATGGGGTGCATAATATTTTTTGATCGCTTTCAGAACTGGGAACACATTCTTGTGTTCTAAGCTGAGCAATTACAAAAGTTAAGAGATCACCACATCAAAACCCAGACCTGAACCCCATTGAAAACCTCTAGAATGTAATCAAGAGGATGATGGATAGTCATAAGCCATCAAACAAAGAACTTCTTAAATTTTTGCGCCAGAAGCAGTGTGAAAGAATGGTGGAAAGCATGCCAAGACGCATGAAAGCTGTGATTAATAATCATGGTTATTCCACACTAAATATTCATTTCTGAACTCTTCCTGAGTTAAAACATTAGTATTGTTGTTTCTAAATGATTATGAACTTGCTTTCTTTGCATTATTTGCGGTCTGAAAGCCCTGCTTTTTTTAAAATTTTGACCATTTCTTCTTTTCAGAAAAAAAATACAAAATTTATTGCTTGGAAATTCAGAGACATGTTGTTAGGGTTGGCGGATGGCACCAAATATAAATTAAGATGAAGTGCGATCGCAACCCAGGGTCCACCGTGCAGAGATGGAAAACTGCAGCTAATATGAACAATGGCGGAACAACACAGTGAGCGATAGTTAGCTCTCACTGAGTTAAATGTCACTTAGTGTATAGCACACGAAGCTGTGTCAATCGCACACAGCAACAGAAAAGAAGCTCTGCAGTAGAGCTGTGTCACTCGCACACAGTGACAGAGCAGGTATGACGCTAAACACAAACCCTGTTAACTGCTCAGGAGAACGCTACCCTTACTGGGGCAAGGGAACAGGTAGTGGACACAAACACAGCGTGTGCACGCACAAGAACTCATCTCCAGAAGTGCCGGAATTCTGAAGGCTATACGCCTGCCCTGTGCACACTCAGACAAGTCCACACTACCATTAAGTTCCACACACTCATAAAACATAAATGATTTTAGCACGCTCCAGGAAACCTTTTATACGTTCCTTTTCAAGTCCATTCAGACAGGACCTTGCTCGTGGACCAATCCGGAGCTGCCACATCACCCGAGCAGCTGACGACTGACCACCAATGGGAAGTCGCCACCTCACGAGCATGCTTATTTGGGTGATTTCTGGGCTTAGCCTCTGGAACGCCTGCTCGCCGCTGCCTATTGCTAGTTGCTATAGCTTTGGCGGGAGAGCCAGCAGTAACCAAGCGAATCGCACGGGTCTGAGCAAGATGCTGAGACTGACGTCTTTGCTGAGCAGCTCCCACTGCGGCCGAAGCAGAATGGGAGACCACAGAGGCAGACAAGGCTTGGGATCTACCCTGTTCAGTGGGAGAATAACGGCGCCTAACACATGTTGTCAGAAGTTTGTAGACTAAAAGAGCAATTAATATTTTACTCAAAAATATACCTATAAAGAGAAAAATCAGAGAATTTGAAAATTTTGCAGTGGTCTCTTAATTTTTGCCAGAGCTGTATGTTGTGTCTCCTTATAAATCCTACAAAAAATGCGACTCAGACGAAACCTCCCAACAGAACCACTTACTGTAATGAGGCCGATGAAGACGCCTTGGACCCTGTTTGGCATCTGTTCCAGTGGTATCCATCTTTCTAGGCATGCACAGAACTGTGATTGTCCACACTTGTGCTCTAAAAAAGATGACTAAAATGATGTGACTCCACCAGAACATAGAAGAGTCTAAAGTGACTCCTTCTGACTCATAAGTGAGTGGTTCCATCTGGGATTTTGTCTGAAGCGGAGTTTGAGGGATTTACACGGAAATCCCTATGTAAACGCTCAACGGAGAGTGCAGGAGAAATGTGAACCAAGCCTTATTTTGTTTTTTGGGGAGGCAGAATGATCAAATAGACAACAGTACAAGAATAGTTCTTATCTTTATTTTTGCGCAGTTTACCATGCGGTATTGGTGATAAGGCAGATTTATTGTTCAGGTGGGTGCAAATACAGCGATATAAGACTGTTTTGTTTTTTGTGTTTTGCTAATATCACACACTAAAAATGCTTTTTCATTAAAAAAATAATTTCATAGCAATAAGAGCTATAAGTTTTTCATTTTTTGGCAAACAGAGCTGCGTGAGGGCTTATTGTTTGTGCGGTGAGTTGGAGATTTTTTTGGTACAATTTTTGGGTACATAACATTTTTTGATCGCTTTTATTCATATTTTTCAGACACGGAATGAACAAAAACACAGCAATTCAGTTGCTTTATTTTGTTATTTTTTGGCGCGGTTCACTGTGCTGTTACAAGTGATAAAACTGATTTGTTCGTCGGTTCAGTTTGATACTTTAATTTTCACTTTTTCACTTTGTCCCATTGTAGGATGTGAATATTTTTTACTGTGATTGCTGGGTTCATGCATTGCACTGCTCGTGTACTGTAGTGCCTGAGCCCTGTCTGCTTATAGCAGGATCTTACAGACCACCATACCCTGGGGTCATAAGATGACCTCACAGTACCGAGGCAACGATCGGCACCCGCGATTATGTGGGTGTTTGATCTTGCCAAAGGAGGTCTTTTAACCACTAAGATACCGCCATCACAGATCAGTATTTAAGGAGTTAATCGGCCCCAATTAGTCCCAAAACAGACCAGGACCGATACCGATCGGTATCAGCTGTCATATACAGCTTTCACCTGTGGAAATTTAGGCCGTGGGAAGGTGCTATTTACTTATTCCTGATCATTGAGGGAATAAGGCCACTTAGCAACCGTCATTTTAATACGCATTAGCGGTCATTAAGGGGTTAATAGCCCGTTTACACAGACAGACTGATGTATATGATATGCACTGAACAGTCTGTAATAGATCGCTCAGAGCACATAGGCTTCCATTGTTCTCTGTAGTGCGGGTTTTGATTACACAGGACGATTCATTGCCGAGAATGATAATCTTTTGCGTTGCACAAAAGATCATTTCACTCAATGAAACATCATTTTGATTATCCATCAACTGATCGGCAGCCTGTTTACACTGAAAGCTAATTGTGAAACGAATGATATTGAGGACACTCATTCACAATTATCTTTCAGTACTGGTGAAGTGGCGAGAAGTGGTTTTGGGATAATGGCAAAGGCCTGAAAAAAGTTATAATCTGTAAACTATTCAAACAAAACTTAATAAACAGTGTCAAATTAATTGTTAAGGGTATGTTCACATGTGAAATTTCTGACATTTCCATTTATCACATTCCTTTGCAACCAATCTATGTCATTCCTCTTCTTGCTTACCTATAGGACAGCAAGAAATGGCATAGATGTGAAAAAAGAAGATTGAAGTATCTGACTGCAGAGTATGTTTGTATGTTTGGATTTTCCAACCATAGAGCCACCTAGAATAGCATAGAAGCAGCATACACAAAAAAGTAGGATATTTAACCAATACTGTTGGCACAATTGCTTTATATCTTATAATAGATGTATTAGGAGCAAAAACTAAAAGGGATGCAAACCAATCTAATGTTGGTGTGATAAGACTTATGGAGGTAATGTGACAACACATTGTTTTAATATAATCTTGGCTGTCCAAAGAACACCTTTTATATGAAACATGCTATGTCATCCTCGGCGCTTCATCCAGGCAGTTATATTGTGCCACGATGTTATCCTTCCCACCAACAACCATGCTATTTTTATACCATGCTGCTTGGTTTAGCGGAGAAAAGCAATCCCAGGATACTTCAGCAAGACAATGAGAGTATGTTTTTCCTACACTTGTCTAGAAAAAGTGATTCTATTTTTAAGAATTGTCTGGGGGATTGTGCACTTAAGAGTTATAATTGCCAGTTCCCTTCACCAGACATAATGGCCCTTGAAAGCATAACAACAAAAAACTTTAGATTTATATTTCCAAAAACAAACTTAGGAGCGTAACACTCAATGGTAGTACACCTAAAAGTAGCAGAACAACTTGATTTAATTTTACAGGAGGAAAAATAAACACACCCTCTTTGAATGGTTTTACATGTCAGAACATCTGTTTTTTAGAAGGTCTTAAAATTAGGTAAATACAACCTCAAATGAACAATGACACATGACAAATTACATGATTTATTTCTTTACTGAAAACTAGCCAAAAATACAGAAGCAGTGTGTGAAAAACTAAATACTGTACACCCTTACTGATTCCATAGGAATTGACATGGTAAGTATTAGCTAATGCTGCTGATAAAATGACATTTATTAATTGTTTTTCAGAAAGTTTAATCATTTCTATAAAAGCAGAAGTTTTGGCAGTTAGCTGGTCTGAATTATTCAAATGTGTTTAAAAACAATGTCAAGGAGGAAAGACATCAGCAATGATCTTGGAGAAACAATTTTTGCTGCCCATCAATCTGGCAAGGATTATAATGTCATTTTCAAACAATTTATAGATCAATATTCCATAGTGAGAAAGAATATTGACAAGTAAAAAACATTCACAGTTGACAGGTTTCCCTGGATTGAATGTCAGAAAATACACCCGAAGTTCCTACATTCTATTTAAAGAAATTGAAAAACCAAGGGCTGCAGCTCAGGCTCTAAAGGCCTCAGCATGCCAAATGTTCATGCTCATGACAGTGCAATTTGAAAAAGTATGGCTTGCTTGGACGAATTTCCTGAAGAAATCCTCTTTTAAAAAAAAAAAATGAATATGGCAGCATTAAACTTTACAAAGTTCCATCTGAGCAAACCATAAGACTTTTGAAACAATGTCCTTTGAATAGATGAGATCAAATGTGGGTATGTTCATTCATAATGTCCTGTACCACATTTGACAAGAATAAAATGTAGCATATCAACACAAACTGTTAAGTATGGTGGAGGTGGGGCAATAATTTGTTTTTTTTCAAAGGACCAAGGCACCTTGCAGGTATTGAGTCGACCATGGACTCTTCTGTACATTAAATGTCAGGCCATCTATTTAAAAGTTAACATTTGTCAGAGACTGGTTAATTCAACAGGATAATACTCCCAATCACTCCAGTATATCTGCATCAAAATTACTGAAAAATAAAACAATCAAGGTGATGCAATGACCCAAGTCAAGACCTCAACCCTATTGAAGTACTATGCTGGGGCGCTAAAAGATCTGTGCATAAATAAATGCTCAAAAACTTCAATGCAATATTGGAAAAAATTACTCTGAAATGATGTGAGACTGATAAAGTCAAACAGAAAATGATTACTTCAAGTTACTGCTTCTATAAGTGGTTCCACAAGCTACTGATTCATGAGATGTACTTTAGTTTTTGTTAAATACATGCTGTGTAATTTTGCATGTGATGTTGTTCATTTGAAAATGTGTTTTAAGACTTTCTAAGGGTGTGTTTCCACGGTCAGGAAACACTGCGTGTTTGACGCCTCATAACCCTGTAGCATCAAACACGCAGCATCCAGATGTTACAGCATGAAATCCTGTCTTCACTATACGTTAAAAGATGCAGGCGGCAGACCCGCTTAAACGGACATGCGGCGCAACTTTCCAGAATGCAGCATGTCTGTTTACAATGTGGCAACACTCTGTTGCCACACTGTAAATTTACCATAGACTATCATTAGATCCGGTAAAACCCCATCTAATGATTAGTCTCACGCGTAGTAACTGCGTAAACGCAGCTTCCTACGCATGTCTACTAATTTAAATAAGGTCTTACCTGTCACACCGCCGGTAGTCCGCGTCCACTGCAGTTCTCGCAATAACTTAGCTTACCACGAGAACTGCCGTGCACGTGACCGGGGGTTATCTCAGGTCGCCCTAGGCTAGTTCTCATGGTCAGCTGACCGCAAGAGCTGGAGTGTAGGTGATCGCCGGAGAGTTATCTCTGGCAGTCATCTACAAGCTCTGCTATATCTGGATGTCATTCATCCAGATGTAGCAGAGCTGAACTCATCATGGGACACTCGGACCAGGGAGTATACTTTTGGTTTATTTTTTATTTTTTTTAGAAGATTGAGGGCTTCACTTGGGTTACCAATGTAATAAAGATGGCAAAACTGTGTGGTGTTTTATTTCATTAAAATACTTTATTCTGAATGTGTGTATTATATTAACCCTTTCACAACTATAGGACTAGTAAGGGTAGGAGTCTTTTTGACGCCTCTCCATTACTAAGCCGGCTTAATGTCAACTTACAAAGGTGACATTAACCCCTTATTACCCCATATGCCACCGCTACAGGGCAGTGGGAAGAGAGAGGCTAAGCACCATTTCTGGGGTGGCTGGGAGTTGGTGTTTGTAACCAGGTGGGCCATGGTCCCTAACTAGGATATGAATATCAGCCCGCAGCTGTCTGCATAGCCTTTCTGGCTATAAATTATAGGGGGACCGCACATCATTTTTGGGGGGTCCCCCTATTTTAATAGGCAGTAAAGGGTAAATATACAGCTGCGGGCTGATATTCATAGCCTGGGAAGCTCCATGGGTATTAACCCTTCCCTACCCTTAAACAGATATTGCATTTAAGGTCGGGGTCACATTTGTGGAAACTCGCACGAGTCTCGCACCTCAATACCCAGCACTGCCACGGGCACTCGGGACCAGAGCGTTCAGCGGCAAGAATGCAGCCGCACACTCCGGCCCCAAGTGCCGGTGGCAGTGTAGGGTATTAAGCTGCGAAACTCGTTCGAGTTTCTCGCATGTGTGATCCTGGCCTAACTCTTTATGTACTATTTTATTATGTTTATTACAAAACATTGGGCTTGGTATTATCTATAGATATATCTATCTATTATCTATCTATCTATTGACATATCTACCATCTATCGATATATCTATCTATCTATATGTCCACTAATCTCTCAGAAGAAAATTTATTTTACAGCTTCTAGAACTAGTATTGACCAAAAATTATTCTCTGTTTGGTGATTATTTGCAATTACGTGGAGTTGCCATGGGCACCAATATGGCACCTGCTTACGCACATCTAGTTATGAGTGTTCTTGAGGAGGATTTTGTCTATGTGTCCCACCACTTCAGCTATGTAGCTGTGTGGTGGAGATGCATAGACGATATCTTCCTCATATGGACTGGAACCAAATCAAGGCTCATTGAATTTCATCAATTTATGGACACCATTGATGATAAAATTAAGTTAACCTTGGTACATTCTAACACCAGTCTACAATTTTTAGATGTAGATATAAAAATTGAAGGTGATAGATTTGGTACACAATTATATACCAAGGCAACTGATAAGAATAACCTGTTATCATTCCACAGTCATCATCCCAAAAAGATGCTGGAGGCTATTCCATATAGTCAATTGTTCAGGGTCAAAAGAATCGAGAATAATAGTGAATCACTGGAGAAATCAATGGAAAGCATGATTAGAAAATTCTCTAACAGAGGTTATCCCAGAAATCTATTGGAATGCCAAAAATATAGAGCTGACCAAATTGAGAGAGAAAAATTACTATATAAAAAAACATTGGTTAAGAGACTCAATCGGATTCCATTTGTTACTGCATATTGTGAAGAAAGTCAAAAAATTGCTAATGTGATTCGTAAACATTGAGGTATGCTGAATAAGTGTTTACCTGATGTTGAGGAATTTAAACTACCCCCTATTTTTTCTTATAAAATAAATCAAACAATAGGTACAGTACAAGTATAATGAGGTCTGACACTGGGTCTTTTAAAAAATCTGGCCAGATGACATTGACGGGTATTGATAGGAAAGGATGTTTCCCTTGCCCGTCGTGTGTTAATTGCAGTCTGATGATCAAAGGCTCAAAATTCTCCCATCCAGTCACTAATGAGGAATTCCATATCAAACGTTATCTAACGTGTGATTTCGACCATGTAATTTACCTGTTGCAATGTCCTTGTTCCTTATGGTATGTCGGTGAGACTACATGTGATTTCAAAACTAGAATTAATCAGCACTGACATACCATAAGGAAGAAGAGAATGGATTTGTCAGTCTCAAAACATTTCACAGAAAAATCCCATACAGAAAAACAATTACGCTTTCGTATTATTATTGATACTATACCAATCATGAGGAGAGGGGGAGATTGTGTTCGATTGCTAAAGAAAAAAAGAACTTGAATGGATAACAAAACTTTATACTTTGAGGCCACATGGCCTCAATGTTGATTTCAAGCTGAGTTTGATCACAAATATTTTTATAACCTCATCAAATTAACAGTTTGGGATCATGTTATGTAACTAATATGATTAATCAGTTTTCTCTCTCTTTTTTATGTTTCAGGCTTTGCATGCCATGGGACGGCCACATTCACATCCTGCTTCGCTATACCGAAGGGGGTTTTTCTATTTTTTTAGTTTATTAACTTTTTTGAATTATGGCACTTGTTTGTGCCCGGGAGATCATCTCTACTTTGCTTTTCTGTTTATTCTGATTAAAAAAATTCCATTTGGACTGAGGAGGAATAGTCTTTGGAACTTGCATTATTGTGGCTTAGAATATTAGTTGGTAAACAGTGAATGTAATAATTTGATGTTATTGACACTGGTACATTAAAAATAACCTCTATAGGTATATATATGTTACAAAACATGTTTAACCCCTTAATGACAGCCAATATGTCTTTTAACTGACCTGAGATATAAGAGAATAGCCTCCCCATACAGGTAACAATCCAGCATCTGTCGGCTGTACACTATAGCTGACAACTTGCTGCATCAGCCACGATCAGTGTTTGCACCATCCAAATCTGTTTAACCCCTTAGATGCTGCTGTAAATAGTGACTAGATCATTATAAATGGTTAACAGAGTGTGGGGTCTCCCTCTTTATGCAAATTGGTGTCCTCAGATCATGATTGTGTGGTCCTGATGTTTGCCATGGCAATTCATTACCAAATAGCGGCCTTAAGGTACCTTCACACATAACGATATCGTTAACGATATCGTTGCTTTTTGTGACGTAGCAACGATATCGTTAAGGAAATCGTTATGTGTGACAGCGACCAACGATCAGGCCCCTGCTGGGAGATCGTTGGTCGCTGAACAAAGTCCAGAACTTTATTTCGTTGCTGGATCTCCCGTGGACATCGCTGGATCGGCGTGTGTGACACCGATCCAGCGATGTCTTCACTGGTAACCAGGGTAAACATCGGGTAACTAAGCGCAGGGCCGCGCTTAGTAACCCGATGTTTACCCTGGTTACCAGCGTAAAAGTAAAAAAAAACAAACACTACATACTTACCTACCACTGTCTGTCCCCGGCACTGTGCTCTGCACTCCTCCTGTACTGGCTGTGAGCGTCGGTCAGCCGGAAAGCAGAGTGGTGACGTCACCACTCTGCTTTCCGGCCGCTGTGCTCACAGCCAGTACAGGAGGAGTGCAGAGAAGCAGAGTGCCGGGGACAGACAGCGGTAGGTAAGTATGTAGTGTTTTTTTTTTTTTACTTTTACGCTGGTAACCAGGGTAAACCTCGGGTTACTAAGCGCGGCCCTGCGCTTAGTAACCCAATGTTTACCCTGGTTACCCGGGGACTTCGGGATCGTTGGTCGCTGGAGAGCTGTCTGTGTGACAGCTCTCCAGCGACCAAACAGCGACGCTGCAGCGATCCGGATCATTGTCGGTATCGCTGCAGCGTCGCTTAACCCCTTCATGACCCAGCCTATTTTGACCTTAAAGACCTTGCCGTTTTTTGCAATTCTGACCAGTGTCCCTTTATGAGGTAATAACTCAGGAACGCTTCAACGGATCCTAGCGGTTCTGAGATTGTTTTTTCGTGACATATTGGGCTTCATGTTAGTGGTAAATTTAGGTCAATAAATTCTGCGTTTATTTGTGATAAAAACGGAAATTTGGCGAAAATTTTGAAAATTTCGCAATTTTCACATTTTGAATTTTTATTCTGTTAAACCAAAGAGATATGTGACACAAAATAGTTAATAAATAACATTTCCCACATGTTTACTTTACATCAGCACAATTTTGGAAACAAAATTTTTTTTTGTTAGGAAGTTATAAGGGTTAAAATTTGACCAGCGATTTCTCATTTTTACAACGAAATTTACAAAACCATTTTTTTTAGGGACCACCTCACATTTGAAGTCAGTTTGAGGGGTCTATATGGCTGAAAATACCCAAAAGTGACACCATTCTAAAAACTGCACCCCTCAAGGTACTCAAAACCACATTCAAGAAGTTTATTAACCCTTCAGGTGCTTCACAGCAGCAGAAGCAACATGGAAGGAAAAAATGAACATTTAACTTTTTAGTCACAAAAATTATCTTTTAGCAACAATTTTTTTATTTTCCCAATGGTAAAAGGAGAAACTGAACCACGAAAGTTGTTGTGCAATTTGTCCTGAGTACGCTGATACCTCATATGTGGGGGTAAACCACTGTTTGGGCGCACGGCAGGGCTTGGAAGGGAAGGAGCGCCATTTGACTTTTTGAATCAAAAATTGGCTCCACTCTTTAGCGGACACCATGTCACGTTTGGAGAGCCCCCGTGTGCCTAAAAATTGGAGCTCCCCCACAAGTGACCCCATTTTGGAAACTAGACGCCCCAAGGAACTTATCTAGATGCATAGTGAGCACTTTGAACCCCCAGGTGCTTCACAAATTGATCCGTAAAAATGAAAAAGTACTTTTTTTTCACAAAAAAATTCTTTTAGCCTCAATTTTTTCATTTTCACATGGGCAACAGGATAAAATGGATCCTAAAATGTGTTGGGCAATTTCTCCTGAGTACGCCGATACCTCATATGTGGGGGTAAACCACTGTTTGGGCACATGGTAAGGCTCGGAAGGGAAGGAGCGCCATTTGACTTTTTGAATGGAAAATTAGCTCCAATTGTTAGCGGACACCATGTCGCGTTTGGAGAGCTCCTGTGTGCCTAAACATTGGCGCTCCCCCACAAGTGACCCCATTTTGGAAACTAGACCCCCCAAGGAACTTATTTAGATGCCTAGTGAGCACTTTAAACCCTCAGGTGCTTCACAAATTGATCTGTAAAAATGAAAAAGTACTTTTTTTTCACAAAAAAATTCTTTTCGCCTCAATTTTTTCATTTTCACATGGGCAGTAGGATAAAATGGATCATAAAATTTGTTGGGCAATTTCTCCCGAGTACGCCGATACCTCATATGTGGGGGTAAACCACTGTTTGGGCACACGGCAGGGCTCGGAAGGGAAGGCGCGCCATTTGACTTTTTGAATGGAAAATTAGCTCCAATTGTTAGCGGACACCATGTCGCGTTTGGAGAGCCCCTGTGTGCCTATGCATTGGAGCTCCCCCACAAGTGACCCCATTTTGGAAACTAGACCCCCCAAGGAACTTATCTAGATGCATATTGAGCACTTTAAACCCCCAGGTGCTTCACAGAAGTTTATAACGCAGAGCCATGAAAATAAAAAATAATTTTTCTTTCCTCAAAAATGATTTTTCAGCCTGGAATTTCCTATTTTGCCAAGGATAATAGGAGAAATTGGACCCCAAATATTGTTGTCCAGTTTGTCCTGAGTACGCTGATACCCCATATGTGGGGGTAAACCACTGTTTGGGCGCACGGCAGGGCTCGGAAGGGATGGCACGCCATTTGGCTTTTTAAAATGGAAAATTAGCTCCAATCATTAGCGGACACCATGTCACGTTTGGAGAGCCCCTGTGTGCCTAAACATTGGAGATACCCCAGAAATGACCCCATTTTGGAAACTAGACCCCCAAAGGAACTAATCTAGATGTGTGGTGAGGACTTTGAACCCCCAAGTGCTTCACAGAAGTTTATAACGCAGAGCCATGAAAATAAAAAAAAAAATTATTTTCTCAAAAATGATCTTTTAGCCTGCAATTTTTTATTTTACAAAGGGTAACAGGAGAAATTTGACCACAAAAGTTGTTGTCCAGTTTCTCCTGAGTACGCTGATACCCCATATGTGGGGTTAAACCACTGTTTGGGCACATGCCGGGGCTCGGAATTGAAGTAGTGACATTTTGAAATGCAGACTTTGATGGAATGCTCTGTGGGCGTCACGTTGCGTTTGCAGAGCCCCTGATGTGGCTTAACAGTAGAAACCCCCCACAAGTGACTCCATTTTGGAAACTAGACCCCAAAAGGAACTTATCTAGATGTGTGGTGAGCACTTTGAACCCCCAAGTGCTTCATAGAAGTTTTATAATGCAGAGCCGTGAAAATAATAAATAAGTTTTCTTTCCTCAAAAATAATTTAGCCCAGAATTTTTTATTTTCCCAAGGGTAACAGGAGAAATTGGATCCCAAAAGTTGTTGTCCAGTTTCTCCTGAGTACGCCGATACCCCATATGTGGGGGTAAACCACTGTTTGGGCACATGCCGAGGCTCGGAAGTGAAGTAGTGACGTTTTGAAATGCAGACTTTGATGGAATGCTCTGTGGGCGTCACGTTGCGTTTGCAGAGCCCCTGATGTGGCTTAACAGTAGAAACCCCCCACAAGTGACCCCATTTTGGAAACTAGACCCCGAAAGGAACTTATCTAGATGTGTGGTGAGCACTTTGAACCCCCAAGTGCTTCATAGAAGTTTATAATGCAGAGCCGTGAAAATAATAAATACGTTTTCTTTCCTCAAAAATAATTATTTAGCCCAGAATTTTTTAATTTTCCCAAGGGTAACAGGAGAAATTTGACCCCAAAAGTTGTTGTCCAGTTTCTCCTGAGTATGCTGATACCCCATGTGTGGGGGTAAACCACTGTTTGGGCACACGTCGGGGCTCAGAAGGGAAGTAGTGACTTTTGAAATGCAGACTTTGATGGAATGGTCTGCGGGCGTCACATTGCGTTTGCAGAGCCCCTGGTGTGCCTAAACAGTAGAAACCCCCCACAAGTGACCCCATTTTAGAAACTAGACTCCCCAAGGAACTTATCTAGATATGTGGTGAGCACTTTGAACCCCCAAGTGCTTCACAGACGTTTACAACGCAGAGCCGTGAAAATAAAAAATCATTTTTCTTTCCTCAAAAATGATGTTTTAGCAAGCATTTTTTTAGATTCACAAGGGTAACAGGAGAAATTGGACCCCAGTAATTGTTGCGCAGTTTATCCTGAGTACACTGATACCCCATATGTGGGGGTAAACCACTGTTTGGGCACACTTCACTGCTCAGAAGTGAGGGAGCACCATTTGACTTTTTGAATACGAGATTGGCTGGAATCAATGGTGGCGCCATGTTGCGTTTGGAGACCCCTGATGTGCCTAAACAGTGGTAACCCCTCAATTCTACCTCCAACACTAACCCCCCCACACCCCTAACCCTAATCCCAACTGTAGCCATAACCCTAATCACAACCCTAACCACAACCCTAATTCCAACCCTAACCCTAAGGCTATGTGCCCACGTTGCGGATTCGTATGAGATATTTCCGCACCATTTTTGAAAAATCCGCGGGTAAAAGGCACTGCGTTTTACCTGCGGATTTTCCGCGGATTTCCAGTGTTTTTTGTGCGGATTTCACCTGCGGATTCCTATTGAGGAACAGGTGTAAAAAGCCGCGGAATCCGCACAAAGAATTGACATGCTGCGGAAAATACAACGCAGCGTTTCCGCGCGGTATTTTCTGCACCATGGGCACAGCGGATTTGGTTTTTCATATGTTTACATGGTACTGTAAACCTGATGGAATACTGCTGCGAATCCGCAGCGGCCAATCCGCAGCCAAATCCGCACCGTGTGAACATAGCCTAATTCTAAAGGAATGTGCACACGCTGCGGAAAACGCTGCAGATCCGCAGCAGTTTCCCATGAGTTTACAGTTCAATGTAAACCTACGGGAAACAAAAATCGCTGTACACATGCTGCGGAAAAACTGCACGGAAACGCAGCGGTTTACATTCCGCAGCATGTCACTTCTTTGTGCGGATTCCGCAGCGGTTTTACAACTGCTCAAATAGAAAATCGCAATTGTAAAACCGCAGTGAAATGCGCAGAAAAAAACGCGGTAAATCCGCCATAAATCCGCAGCGGTTTAGCACTGCGGATTTATCAAATCCGCAGCGGAAAAATCCGCAGAGGACCAGAATACGTGTGCACATACCGAAACCCTAACCCTAGCCCTACCCCTAACCCTACCCCTAGCCCTAACCCTAACCCTATTCTAACATTAGTGAAAAAAAAAAATTTTCTTTATTTTTTTATTGTCCCTACCTATGGGGGTGACAAAGGGGGGGGGGGTCATGTATTATTTTTTTTATTTTGATCACTGAGATATAATCTATCTCAGTGATCAAAATGCACTTTGGAACGAATCTGCCGGCCGGCAGATTCGGCGGGCGCACTGCGCATGCGCCCGCCATTTTGGAAGATGGCGGCGCCCAGGGAGAAGACGGACGGGACCCCGGCTGGATCGGTAAGTATGATGGGGTTGGGGGGGGGCCACGGGGGGGGGGGATCGGAGCACGGGGGGGGGGATCGGAGCACGGGGGGGAATCGGAGCGCGGCAGGCGTGGAACGGAGCACGGGGGGCGTGGAACGGAGCACGGGGGGGCTGGAACGGAGCATGGGGGGGTGGAACGGAGCACGGGGGGGTGGATCTGAATGCAGGGGGGGTGATTGGAGCACGGGGGGGTGATTGGAGCACGGGGGGAGCGGACAAGAGCACGGGGGAGAGCGGAGCACTGGATGGAGGGGAGCCGGAGCAGTGTACCGGCCAGATCAGGGGGCTGGGGGGGCGATCGGTGGGGTGGGGTGGGGGCACACTAGTATTTCCAGCCATGGCCGATGATATTTCAGCATCGGCCATGGCTGGATTGTAATATTTCACCCGTTATAATGGGTGAAATATTACAAATCGCTCTGATTGGCAGTTTCACTTTCAACAGCCAATCAGAGCGATCATAGCCACGAGGGGGTGAAGCCACCCCCCCTGGGCTAAACTACCACTCCCCCTGTCCCTGCAGATCGGGTGAAATGGGAGTTAACCCTTTCACCCGATCTGCAGGGACGCGATCTTTCTGTGACACAGCATATGCGTCACAGGTCGGGAAGGGGTTAATGTAAAGGGGCCTTTAGAGTCTGACGGCTGTAGTAATCTGTTCAGAAGTTAGAGACATTTAGGTAGTTAAAATACACATTTTCATTTCTGTCATGCCACTTTGCATTAATTACTATAAAGCACCTGAAGGGTTAATAAACTACCTGACAGCAGTTTTCAGTATGTCAGGGGGTGCTGTTTTTAAAATGGTATCACTTTTGAGGGTATTCCAATATATGGGACCCCTAAAGTCACTTCAAACATGGATAGGTCCCTAAAAAAATAAATTTTGTAAATTTCCTTGAACAAATAAAACATTACTGCTACATTTTTAATCCTCCTAAAATGCTAACAAAATAAAATAACATTTTACAAATGGTGCTGATGTAAAGCTGACATGTGGGAAGTGTGGGGCGGCACGGTGGCGCAGTGGTTAGCACAGCAGCCTTGCAGCGCTGGAGTCCTGGGTTCAAACCCCACCAAGGACAACATCTGCAAAGAGTTTGCGTGGGTTTCCTCCGGGCACTCCGGTTTCCTCTCACATTCCAAAGACATACTGATAGGGAATTTAGATTGTGAGCCCTATTGGGGACAGTGATGATAATGTGTGCAAACTGTAAAGCGCTGCGGAATATGTTAGCGCTATATAAAAATAAAGATTATTATTATTATTATTAATGTTATTTAATAATGTTTTCCTGTGGTATGACCATCTGGATTAAAGGGGTAATCATTAAAATTTTTGAAAATTGCTAATTTTTTAAAATTTTTCTCACATTTTTGATTAAAAAAAAAAACACAAAACATATTGACCTAAGTTAACCATTATCATAAAGTATAATGTGTCACGAAAAAATAATATTAAAATCACTGGGATCTGTTGAAGCGTTTCAGAGTTACTACCACATAAAGTGACACTGGTCAGATTTCAAAAATCTGGCTCCGTCACTAAGGGGTTAAATAAATGCACCAACATTGCATATCAATTGTTTAATGGCAAGAAATATTTTGTGAAAAAATGGGCTTTTGGTTGTGATGTGCCACCTTTGTGGTTGGTGGGTGGGGGGATTTTACTCTCCCTTCCATTTTCACCTTCCACGTTTAGGTGTGGGATGCGCCACTTGACTAATGGGGTTCCCCCACACCTTGTGACACGGATGGACTTATGTCCTGACCTCCTAATTTATATGCCATATTCTTTGGTAACTTGTTCTTTTACTAACGCTATATTTATGATGTGTGCTTATATTTATCATATTACATTACCTGCATCGTGCCACAATATATGGCGGTAATTTATTATTGTATAATTATTATTTATTTAAGTGATTTTTTTTTGTATACTATGTGAGAAATGTGCTTATCCTGCGCTTTAAAACAGAGATATAATGACAAGCCACAGTATATGGCGGTATTTTATGACAAGTGATTTTTTTTTACACTGTGTGAGAAATGCGCTTATCCTGCGCTATAAAACAGAGATATAATGACAAGCCACAGTATATGGCGGTATTTTATGACAAGTGATTTTTTTGTATACTATCTGAGAAATGCGCTTATCCTGCGCTTTAAAACAGAGACATAATGACAAGCCACAGTATATGGCGGTATTTTATGACAAGTTATTTTTTTTGCACTATGTGGGAAATGCGCTTATCCTGCGCTTTAAAACAGTGCCATAATGACGTTTTAAATACTTTATAGACTATGGACATGCGCAGCAGTCAGAATCTTTCCCAATATGACGATCTTTTTGCATACACATTTGGACTTATGGAGAGGTTATGTCATCACAGACATGCGTAATAGACTCCTGGGGACGCTGAGGATCTAGCATGTATTTTTAATGAAGATGTGAGTGTGTTTTTAGTCCTTTTTGGCGTGCAACACCTGCGACTATTTAATTAATCACATGATATTTTCAATATTAGTGCTTTGTACACTATATATCACTATACATGTATAAGATATTTTATGAAAGATTTTGTATATTTGCACTTAGCACTTTAATCTATGTAATACGGTGATTAGGTCTTCACTCTTCATAAATCATGTTTGAAATTTTATGCTAATTAATTCAGTAATGATGTGCACTCTATATATGTCCGTAGCACTGCTTGATTCATTGCTTGAGAAAGGATTTGTTTTATCCGAAACGTTGCCACGCCACAGGGCATTAAAGTCCTCTTTTTTACATCTTTTTGTGCTGTTTCCCTTTTTTGTTTACTGTCTTTAAGGTATTTTTTCTGGTGCTTTTCATCTTTTGCTACCTATCAATATATCTGTAGATCTATCTATCATATCTATAGATTCATTTATCTATTATCTATTGATATATCTATCTATTATCTATCAATAGTTATAGATCTATCTATCTATTATCTATCGATAGAAATAGATAGATAATAGATAGAAAGATACGATAGATATGATAGATCTATCTATAGATCTATCTATCGCTATATCTGTATCTATTGTAACTATCTATTATCTATCTATCTATCGTATCTATCAGTATATCTATCTATTATCTATCTATCTATTATCCATCTATCGATATATATCTATAGATCTATCTATCCATCTATCATATTTATCGATATATCTATCTATCATCTATCCATCGATAGATCTATAGATAGCTAGATAGATAACTGATGGATAGATATATCTATAGATAGATAGATACAGGTGCATCTCACAAAATTAGAATATCATCAAAAAGTTAATTTATTTCAGTTCTTTAATACAAAAAGTGAAACTCAAATATTAGATAGAGTTATTATAGAGTGATATATTTCAAGTGTTTATTTCTGTTAATGTTGATGATTATGGCTTACAGCCAATGAAAACCCAAAAGTCATTATCTCAGAAAATTAGAATACTTTATAACACCAGCTTGAAAAAATGATTTTAACACCCGAAATGTTGGCCTACTGAAATGTATGTTCAGTAAATGCACTCAATACTGGGTCGGGGCTCCTTTCGCATCAATTACTGCATCAATGTGGAGTGGCATGGAGGCGATGAGCCTGTGGCACTGCTGAGGTGTTATGGAAGCCCAGGTTGCTTTGTTAGCAGCTTTCAGCTCGTCTGCATTGTTGTGTCTGGTGTGTCTCATCTTCCTCTTGACAATACCTATGGGGTTAAGGTCAGGCGAGTTTGCTGGTCAATCAAGCACAGTGATACTGTTGTTTTTAAACCAGGTATTGGTACTTTTGGCAGTGTGGACAGGTGCCAAGTCCTGCTGGAGAATTAAATTTCCATCTCCAAAAAGCTTGTTGGCAGAAGGAAGTATAAAGTGCTCTAAAATTTCCTGGTAGACGGCTGCACTGACTTTCGTCTTGATAAAGCACAGTGCACCTGTACCAGCAGATCATAGAATCATAGAATGATAGAGTTAGAAGGGGCCTTCTGGGTCATCTGGTCCAACCCCCTGCTCAATGCAGGATTCACTAAATCATCCCAGACAGATGTCTGTCCAGCCTCTGTTTGAACACTTCCATGGAAGGAGAACTCACCCCCTCTCGTGGCAGCCTGTTCCACTCTTTGATCATTCTGTCAAAAAGTTTTTTCTAATATCTAAACTGTGTCTCCTCCCGTTCAGTTTCATCCCATTGCTTCTAGTCTTTCCTTGTGCAAATGAGAATAAAGATGATTCTTCTACAATGTGACAGCCCTTGAGATATTTGTAGACCACTATTAAGTCTCCTCTCAGTCTTCTTTTTTGCAAGCTAAACATTCCCAAATCCTGTAATCGTTCCTCTTAGGACATGGTTTGCAGACCAGTCACCATTCTGGTCTCTGAACTTGCTCCAATTTGTTGATGTCTTATTTTTTTTTAAATGTGGTGCCCAAAACTGGACACCGTGTTCCATGTACAGATACATGGCTCCACAAACCATTACTGATTTATGTAAGCCATAATCATCAACATTAACAGAAATAAACATTTGAAATACATCACTCTATTTGTAATGACTCTATGTAACATGAATTTCACTTTTCGTATTGAAGAACTGAAATAAATTAACTTTTTGATGATATTCTAATTTTGTGAGATGCACCTGTATATCGATAGATAGATATCTATCTATCGCTATATCTATCTATCATCCATCTATCATCCATCTATCTATCTATCTATCTATAGATGTATCTATCTGTGTGTATAAACATTATTCTTCAATGGAGTATGTAAAAGAAGAAGAGGTTGGACAAGGAAATTGCATCACAATTCTTTTTTTTTGTATATCTTTATTTAGCTTACAAAAGCGCACAAATCCGCATTAAAAAAAAATGCATGAAAAATGCAGGTGATCTGACAGTGACCTCAGATGCAGATTTTAACTGCATCAAATCCTGAGCAAATACTGAGCCATTCCTGACCGAGGAAACATACCCTGAGGATCAGATTTTTTTATTATGTTCTAATACTTAAAATCATAGAATTCAAAGAGAAAGGCTCGGAGAAAACAGATACTAAACGGTGGTAACCAACAGCCAATTGAACATTACTATGCAGTATCAGACTTTTTAGGTTTAAAATGGTCCAAAAAAGTAATAATTTTGGGGGCAGATGTCTGCCTCACTAGTATTTATATGCAAATGTGGCACCCCTGTGGGTCCATTCGCCACAGAGATACTGCACCTCAGCCAGAGGTGTGGTACTCCCCTCTCGGGTAAGGTGGGGGCACTCTCTGAGAACCACAGTAGCATCCAACACTACACCACTCCAGCCCAGGAGATCTGGGCGGACCCTATTGAGGGAGGGCCCCATCTCAGGCTGGAGGGGGAAACTAAGTAGAGGGTGTGGGTGGAGAGAGTAGGAGGGAGGAGTCAGAAACTCAGTTAGTGAGTTAGTGAGTGAAGGAAAGCAGACGTGGAGAGAGAAGCTCCTGAGGAAAAGGGTCCTAGGAGCCAGGAAAGTGAGGGATCCACCCTGGGCCCCCGAATGTACACGACTGTAGTTGGGTGGAAGGACCAGGTCGCAGTGGGGGGACCGGCCCCCAGACTAGTAGAGGAACTACAAGTCTCAGCTAGCAAACTGGGGGCAGTGGCATCTGTATGTGCCGCAGCCACATCCACACTCATTTGCCGAAAAGGCAGCCACGTAGGATCAAGGGGACCAGGAGGACGTCACCCGACAGGATCCGAGGCTGCTGGCTTGGGACACTGTGTGTGAGGCGCAGCGCAGAAGGGTGAAGCCAGTGCAGAGAGATGGCCAGGGAAGGAACATAAGAGAGGGAGGCTCAGGAAAGTGAACCCCAAATTACCTGAGAGCTGGCTGGACCACAAACCTGGAGGACACAGCACCCGGCTGGGGACTGCATATGAGAACTATGAGTAAACTGTGGAAACTGCACCCTGCTGTGTCCTCAGAATTGTTTCCTGCGTCACTTGCCCTGCACTACAGCATTCACCATCATTGACTTTGGCCCTTTAACTTCCCTGGGGCCTAGCTCTGTCCGTGGAGAGCTGTAACAACTCTGCTGTGTCACCATCTGCCCCAGTGGACCTGAACGGCAGCGTTGGCCAATTCCTTATTGCCGAACACCACGAGTGGCGTCACGAACAAATCCCCCATAAACTTTATTCCCTTTCACCTTTCATTTCAACTTTTATTGAACACCCAGGGCCACGGACCGCATCACTGCTGCCGTGACAACCCCCCCCCCTTCCCTGGAACAACCGTCCAACCTGGCCCGGGTACCCCATGGCCCTGGTGGGTGCTCTACAGGCAATACAAATGGAAGAAGCCATGGCTTTGTCACATGGTATGGTGCCAAAATTATCCCTGATTGGGAAAAATCAAGATCTTTGTTCTTTGGTTAATAATGAAGCATTAGCTTTTTCCTAAAGTTTCCAAAATAATCCCTTTATTTATTGGGGCAGGAACAGGTAATCTATTTTGAAAGTGAAGAAGTAATGTCTTCTCAACTAAGATTGAAAAAAGTATCCATTTTTGGGATTTTCAACAGTTTTACTATTCTAAACATGATTAAAAAATTACATCAGCTTTATTGGGCATCCAAAATATCCCCTGTTTAAAGGGAAGGTGCCATAAAAAAAAAAAATTTTTCAGAAATTGTAAAAATGTAAAGAATTAATGATTACATTTTCTTAAAAAATATTATCATTTGTTTATAATTTAGTAAAATATGAAAAATAATTTGAAAAGTTTTGGAATTTCCACTTTTCAACACTAGGGGGAGCAGCTGCTGAAATTTCAGAAAAACCTAGTGTACAACTAGCTCACATTACAGCACTGCAGTAATTCTGGGCGGAGTCTGCTGACGTGTGTGATGTCTCCTCTCCTCCCCTTCTGGGTGTTTGCTAAGGGATTAGAGAGGATGAGATTCAGGGACCCAGTGAGCAGCCATTTTGTTGGTGACTGCAGAGTATGGCTGCCGTCACACTATCAGTATTTGGTCAGTATTTTACCTCAGTATTTGTAAGCCAAAACCAGGAGTGGAACAAATAGTATTAGAAAAGTATAATAGAAACATGTGCACCACTTCTGCATTTATCACCCACTCCTGGATTTGGCTTACAAATACTGAGGTAAAATACTGACCAAATACTGATAGTGGACGGCAGCCTTAGGCTACTTTCACACTAGCGATTTTGGCTGTACGGTGCAATGCGTCATTCAGGAGAAAAAACGCATCCTGCAAAGTTGTCTGCAGGATGCGTTTTTCCCCATAGACTAACATTACCGACGCATGTAACGTTTGTGCGTCGAGTCCACCATTTTCGACCGCGCATGCACGGCCGAAACTCCGCCCCCTCATGCCCAGACCTTACAATGGGGCAACGGAAGCGTCGCAAGACTGCTTCCGCTGCCCACGTCGGGCATTTCTTTCACAGCATGCGTCAGTACGACGCACTGTGAAAGGCCCGTACCGATGCTAGTGTGAAAGCAGCCTTATACTGACAAGTAGACAGTCACCATGGCAGGCAGCAAGGATTCTGGGAGATATGTGGTGGAGGGAGCAGGGTGACAGCAGCACAGAGTATTTCAGGAGAGCAGTGTGCTGGTCTATAGGGGCCCCCTGTTTGGTGCGCAGAGCAGCCAGGGATTGTACATAGAGCGCTGTCTTTTATACACCTGGATGGACCGTCTGCTCCACAGAAATCCAGGAAACATTTCTGAGGATTGATGGCCTGTTCTGATCCAGACTTTGCATGCAGACCCCATTCCCCTCCTCAGATCCTGTCCTGGCGATGTGTGAAAGCAAGGCGACAGGCACAGTCGGGGTGACGCTGGGAAGGAAATGTAGCCATATAGTAACAATAAAAATGAGACCCCTCTCTTCAGCTGCCTCACCAGCCTTCCCCTGACTACACCTAACTGGAGGTCACGCTGTCCCCTCTATTACCCCAGACCCGCGTGCAGGTGCTCAGCCAGAACCACCATAGAATGGGTCCGCTTTCTGAATATAATACTGACATACAGATCACACATAATACCGCCATGTAGATCACACATAAATCCACCATATAATTCTCACATAATACTGCCACATAGATAGATCACACATAATCCCACAATACAGTTCTCATATAATCCCGTCATATAGTTCTTATATTATTGCACCATACTGATCAAACATAATACAACCATACATATTACATATAATACTGTCATATAGATCACACATAATGCCATCATACAGGTCACACATAATAATTAGCGGCATCAAGTGTGGTCTATATGGCAGCATTATGTAAAAAATATACATTATATGGTGGCATCATGTTTGATCTATATGGCAGCAGTATGCAAAAAATATATATATGGCAACATTACGTTCCGTCCATATTACAGTATTATGTAATAGATATATCTGGCGGCATTATGTATGACCTATATGGCAGTATTATGTAATAAATATATATGGCGGTATATTTATTATGTAAAGGCAGGAAAGTTGTGAGCTATGCCCTTCTGTGACCCCCACAATTATTATTTTATTTTTTTTTTTTGGGGGGGGCAATTAGACCTTATGCTATGTCGCCCTATGATTTGTATGTACGCCCCTGGTGACGATCCTCACAGCTTGTCCTGAAAGACAGCAGGCTTGGGGTGTCGGTGAGATTGAGGTGGGTTTCAGGGAGCAGGAGATGGGTGTCAGGGGGCATGGGGTGGGTCAGTGAGCTTAGGGTGGGTGTCAGGGCTCAGTCTCAGTCTTTCCTCTTCTGCTCCCTGGATCACTAGTCTCAGACCACCTGCCCTCTGCTCTGCACTGTATAGTAGGACGATCAGGCAGGAGACCTGAGGAGCTGCAGGACTACAACACTTAGGAGCTCAGTCCTGGCATGCTGGGACTTGTAGTGACACAGCAGCTAGAGCTTGCTGAGTGTCATCACCCCCTGGGTCTGCTTCCTTGTGCCAACCATAGCCCAAATGTTAGAACACTATTACTGTGCCAACCATAGCCCACCTCTTTACACTGTGCAGACCTCCCACCTGATCCATAGGTGAAGCCCCCAGGCTGCTGCCTGCCTGCACACTGATCCCCCTGCACCATGCACAGCTGCAGGCAGGGAAGGGTTAACCATTACAGGCCAGCCTGGGTGCTGCCCCTTGTAACCAGGAGGGATCCCCTGCTGCAGAGAATCATGGGGCTTCAGACTCCAGGCTGCAATCTACAGGGACAGTCACTGTGTGGGGTGATGAAGTGTTGCCACAGATCAGTGCTGCACACATAACGCTCCATGTACAGGGAGACACACTGCTGCTGCTGGGGGATTTCCTGCCCCTGGACTGAGGGAGGAAGCTTTCAGCAACACAGGGCAGGTCGGCAGTGATCGCAGCCTGTACTGTAATAAGTACAGGCTGCGATCACTGCTAATGCTGCAGATACTTACCCCAAACCCTCGCTCCCAGCAGCTTCTCCTCAACATCTTCTGTCCTCGCAGCCCACAGCAAACAAAATGGCCGCGATCTCCTCTCACAGCTCCTCTCACAGCTGTGACGTAGCAGCCCAGTGAGCGTGTCCAGGTCACAGCTGAGAGGCAGGAGAAGCGGCCTCAATGTAAGAGATGCGGTCGGGTCCGACTGTTGGCTCCTATGTCCATGGCTGCCGTAAGTGAGGAGTGCAAGTGTCCTTCCCAGACACACACACCCCCACTAGTCAAAATGGCAGCCCCCAGTGGCACACACAAATGTCAATAAATAAAAAACTATTAAAATAGTTAATTTAATTTTGTATTAAAAATAATTGATTGTATAATCAATAATTATTAATACAAAAATTAAAATCACGGCACCTTCCCTTTAAGGAGCAGGAATAGACTGTTTTCAAAGTGAAAAAACAATGGCTTGTCAACAATCATGCAAAAAATAGCTATATAACACACTGGACAAGTACTGGAATTATATATAGGCGTCAAGTGGCAGTGCTGGGCCAGAAACCACATGGTATAAAAATATGACAGACCAGGCAAGGAGATATCTGGTAGTGTAGGGCCCAGCAGAGTGTGCAGCCAAATGTGCAGTGGCTGTAGCAGCGGCAGAAGATGTACAGTGAAAAAAATATGATAAGTTATACAAGGAGATGTCAGAAGCAGTAGCACTGTGTAAATTATATAATGGACAGCTGTTCGTGAACCATGGGCTTTGGAGGCAGCTGAACTGTGTAGAAGATAGACAGGGAAGAGGCAGGTAGATGATATGGTGGATCTAATTTTTGGCATTAGGCGTTAGTAAATGAAAGTTCACAGATCCTTGTCTGATTAATTTTTACAAATGTAAAATTTTCCATGCCTGCAGTGGATAACCTGGTCCGCTTAGGTGTGACAAAGCCACCGGCCATGCTGAATACCTTTTCTGACAAAACAATGAAAGCTAGACATGACAGTGCACCAACTGCTAACTTGGCAAGTTCTTGCCCCTGTCCAATCAGCTAACACAGATGTCTATTGGGTCAGGGCATCTGCCTAAGATAAGACACAATCTACAAAGACTGATCCTTTCTATTCAGTCAATGGATGTCTCCTGAAGTGCTTTAGGTTGGCATAATGCCAGATAAAACATCTGGTCCATCATGTCAAATATACTGTAGCTGTTGCTCCTACTGCCTCAGCTACTTGTAGCTCTAAGGCTACTTTCACACTTCCGTCGGTACGGGGCCGTCGCAAACCGTTGGCTCGATGTACCGACGGACGTTGTGCTAAATTTAGCACAACGTGGGCAGCGGATGCAGTTTTACAACGCATCTGCTGCCCATTGTGATGAGCGGGGAGGAGGGGGCGGAGATCCGGCCGCACATGCGCGGTCGGAAATGGTGGACACGTCGCACAAAAAAAGTTACATTGAACTTTTTTGTGCGTCGTATCCGCCAAAACACAACGGATCCGTCGCACGATGGATGCGACGTGTGCCCATCCGTCGCGATCCGTTGCTAATACAAGTCTATGGGCAAAAAAAGCATCCTGCAGGCACATTTGCAGGATCCGTTTTTTGCCCATAATGACGGATTATGACGGAGGACAAAAGACGGAAGTGTGAAAGTAGCCTTACACTGACAAAGGCAAGGGAGCATTGTGTTTACAGAAAGAAGATAGGTGACTCTTGGTCAGTTGTGTGGTTGGCAGCCATCCACTCTGGAACAACCCTTCTTAGCTGTCTATACAGATATATACTGTAGGTCGTAGGAAGCTGAATAAAATGATACCTTGATATAAGTTGCAGTATAGCACCTTAATATCATAACTATTTTTTTTATTCTTGATGCACGGCAAACAAGGAGATGTTTAATAAACATCTGTCCTAAATATGCCACTGAAAAAAAATACTAAACTAAGGCTGCAGTCACACATTGAGTATTTGGTCAGTATTTTACATCAGTATTTGTAAGCCAAAACCAGGAGTGGGTGATAAATACAGAAGTGGTGCATATGTTTCTATTATACTTTTCCTCTGATTGTTCCACTCCTGGTTTTGGCTTACAAATACGGATGTAAAATACTGACCAAATACTGCTAGTGTGACGGCGGCCTAAGGCTTATGTGTCAGAGAAAATCTGGTAAAAAAATGTACTTTATTCTAATGGTCCAATATTAGGCCAATTCACACCAGGGGTTGGCTGGCACTTTTCAACCTGAGGGGCAATCACAAGGCACTGGCCCTCGAGTTGCGGTGGCCCTCCTTTTCCCTGCTTATCTCTGACCACTGCATTAAAGTAACAGAGATAACAGGCTTTAAAAACAGGCTGGTACATAGATATGGGAACAGAACGGAGCTTGCTGCATAGATATGGGAGCAGAACCAAGCTTACTCCAGAGATGTGGAAGCAGAACCAAGCTTACTCCAGAGATATGGGAGCAGAACCAAGCTTCCTACAGAGATATGGGAGCAGAACAGAGCTTACTACAGAGATAAGGGGCAGAATAGAGCTTACTACAGAGACATGGGAGCAGAACCATGCTTACTCCAGAGATATGGGAGCAGAACCAAGCTTACTACAGAGACGTGGGAGCAGAACCAAGCTTACTACAGAGATATGGGAGCAGAACAGGGCTTAGTACAGAGCTGTGGGAGAAAACCGAGCTTACTATAGAGATATGGGAGCAGAACCAAGCTTACTAAGTCTACTACATAGATACTGGAACAGAACCAAGCTTAAGGCATGCATATGGTACCAGAACCTAGATTACTACATCGAGACAGTACCAGGATCAAGCTTACTGCATAATTATGGTACCATAACTGAGCTTACTTACAAACATACATACAGTTAGTTCAAAAAAAGAAACAAATGTCACCGCACTGCTGCTATAAGCCTGACCCTAAAATCTTCAACCCAGTACATGCGAACAGCATAGGATACCAGCTAGAAGCGTTCCTCTCTATAACCGATGGGGGTGCAGCTCCAAGGGAAAAAAACAATCCAAATCTTGCAAAAGTATAAGAAAAAAGCGCACTTTCCCCAGGTGTGGTGGTCACAATTTATTCGGACATATAAAACAACAACGGCAGGGAGGAAAGTGAATGAGAACGGACTACGGCCGTTTCGTGCTGTGCAGCACTTCAACGGGTCCTTGATAGCGGAAGGGAAAGAGGAATGTTCTAATATTTCCACAGGTACTACTACTCCTCCCCCTTCCCTCCGCTATGCCTCAGGTGATCAAATCACCTGTGTTCGAAACATAATTGTGCAAAGACAACAATACATCCAAAGAGGATCGACATGGAAAAAGAGCAAAAAAGATTATTTGACCACAGACTCTGATTCTAGCGCCACTGAGGATCTGAGCGGCGCAGCTGGTCCATCAAGTTCAGCACAAGTCATAGGACAAACTGCGTCCCCTTTAGACGTAGGACGCGCCGTGGGGGTAGGCGAAATGGTGGACAGAAATCTCCGAAAAAGAAAACAAGTAACTTGGAGACCAATATAAAAGACGAACACTCTACCACGGTTATTAATTTGACAGATCGCGTCCTAAAAGACTCACATTTCTCGGCATTATCCAAAGGACTGAATTATTGCTTGCCAGAAGATTTCAATATTGTGGACTTTAAGATCGACCTGTACAAGGCAGTGAGAAAGATGCATTTGTATAAATCTTTTTTACCCACCAATAGATCAGCCACGTCTAAATCTATTTTACCAGAGGTATTTCCTGGAGAAACACCGTGCCAAGTTGGTCCCCTGGGTTTTAGGATCACACAGGACCCCATAGGAGATATTAGGGAAGATGCATGTTTGCTTCTTAGTCTCTCTGATCCTGCCCCCATCGTGAGTAACAGAGCGCATATTCCGGTTTTACCATTTACTGGAGGAGTAAAATCCACCTATATGCCCCCGGTCTCTCCCGGTAATGTTATCGATATTTTTGAGGCCCAAGTTCTAAAAGACATCGAGGCCATATTGTATAAAAAATTCCCTAATAATTTGGCATCTGAGGAATTGCGAGCTTTGAAGGAGATACAGGGGTGATCTGATACTATTGTACGGGCCGCTGATAAAGGAGGCAATATTGTCCTCCTGTCCAGTGAATATTATAAAAACGAAACTCTGAGGCAGTTATCAGATAAGAATACGTATGTGAGGTTAAAGGGGGATCCAACCATCAATTTTAAAAATGGCCTTCGTTCTTTGCTGAGACGTCATGTTGAAATGAGAGTCCTGTCAGAAAAACAAGCATCCAAACTTTTACCAGACTACCCAAGGAAAGCACATTGGTACCACATACCTAAAATACACAAATCTCTAGAAACACCCCCAGGTCGTCCGATCGTATCGGGGGTGGGTTCTCTAACTGAACCTTTGTCTTCCTATTTGGACTGGCTACTACGTCCTCTCCTGTTGGATGTTCCTTCTTTTGTTAAAGATACTGGGGATTTTTTGAGGAACCTAAAAGGTTTTATATGGCAGGATAATTTCTGTCTTGCTTCAATAGATATTGAAAGCTTATATACCAGAATTCCCCAGAAATTAGGTGTAGACACCATAAAGGAGAAACTAGAGAGCACACCTACTGACGCTAAAACTACTTCGTTTATTTGCGATGGGTTATCTTTTATATTGGAACATAATGCATTTCAATTCGATAATGACTGGTACAGGCAGACGGAGGGTACCGCTATGGGTACCCCCGTCGCATGTACCCTAGCCAATTTATTTTTGGCAAAGTTTGAAGAAGAATATATTTATTCTTCCAGAAATCCCTTTCTCCAGCATATTAAATTCTATGCGAGGTATGTGGACGACATGTTCCTGGTGTGGGACGGCCCCCAGGATTCTTTCACAGATTTTGTGGAGTACCTGGGGGGGTCCAACACGATGAACATGAAGTTCACTTCCCAATTTGGAGGGGATGAATTGGTATTTCTGGACGTTAAATTGAGGATTTTCGAGGGTACCATTCACACTGAGATCCACCGCAAACCGTCTGCGTCTAACTCCTTATTACACTTTAATAGTGCCCATCCTTTCTACACAAAACAGGCATTACCCTTTAGCCAGTTTTTACGGGTAAAAAGGGTAAACAGTGAAACAGGAGGGTTCAAGCAGCAGTCTAATGAGATGTATAGTAGGTTTGTAAAGCGGGGTTACCCGCAACCTATTTTGGATAGAGCGCTTAATAGAGCAATAAATGTGGACCTGAGCGATTCCTTGGGTAGGAAAAACAAAAAAGGAGAAAAGAAATTTGTTTTTTGTTTTAAATATGGGCCCATGGATTCGGCCATTAGATCTGCAGTTAGAAAGAATTGGCAGATTCTAAGACAGGACAACGATTTGAAAGACATGGTTGACAGAGGACCCTTGTTCGCATGCCGTCGCAGCAAAAATGTGAGAGACATGTTGGTACACAATAGATTTGTATCCAAGCGAGAGACGTGGTTAGGTGGGCATGCACCTAAAGGTAACTTTAGGTGCGGACAATGCAATTTCTGCACGTATCATCTTATAGGAAATAGTATCAAAATCGGCTCCATTCAGCATGTGGTACGTGACTTTATAACTTGTAGATCCACACATATTGTGTATATCATCTTTTGCCCTTGCGGCTTTTTCTATATCGGTAAGACTATTCGGCCCTTGTTCATTAGGATCAGAGAACACTTTAATTCTGTTAGAACAGGGAAAGGGGTCCCGAAATTTATCAATCATGTAAAGACTTACCATAATAGCGATGTAAGCACTTTGCGATTTGCAGGAATCGAAAGAGTAGCCTCGCCGCAACAGGGAGGTGATTGGAATCGCCTCCTATTACAAAGAGAAGGAAGGTGGATACTTCGCGCAGGCGCTCTAGGTCCATTAGGTTTGAATGAGAGAATGGACATGTCCGTCTTTTTGTAAATTTCATAATCAGTTTTTTCACTGTTTATGTATCTAATATATTGTCTCCAGTCTTTTGCTTAGTGTTTGATTATGTTTTTAACAAATGCATTGTTGTCTTTGCACAATTATGTTTCGAACACAGGTGATTTGATCACCTGAGGCATAGCGGAGGGAAGGGGGAGGAGTAGTAGTACCTGTGGAAATATTAGAACATTCCTCTTTCCCTTCCGCTATCAAGGACCCGTTGAAGTGCTGCACAGCACGAAACGGCCGTAGTCCGTTCTCATTCACTTTCCTCCCTGCCGTTGTTGTTTTATATGTCCGAATAAATTGTGACCACCACACCTGGGGTAAGTGCGCTTTTTTCTTATACTTTTGCAATACATACAGTTAGGTCCATATATATTTGGACAGAGACAACATTTTTCTAATTTTGGTTATAGACATTACCACAATTAATTTTAAACAAAACAATTCAGATGCAGTTGAAGTTTAGACTTTCAGCTTTCATTTGAGGGTATCCACATTAAAATTGGATGAAGGGTTTAGGAGTTTAAGCTCCTTAACATGTGCCACCCTGTTTTTAAAGGGACCAAAAGTAATTGGACAATTGACTCCAAGGCTATTTTATGGATAGGTGTGGGCAATCCCTTCGTTATGTCATTCTCAATTAAGCAGATAAAGGGCCTGGAGTTGATTTGAGGTGTGGTGCATGCATTTGGAAGGTTTTGCTGTGAAGTAAACATGCGGTCAAAGGAGCTCTCCATGATGGTGAAACAAGCCTTCCTTAAGCTGCGAAAACTGAAAAAACCCATCCGAGAAATTGCTAAAATATTAGGAGTGGCAAAATCTACAGTTTGGTACATCCTGAGAAAGAAAAAAGCACTGGTGAACTCATCAATGCAAAAAGACCTGGGCGCCCACGGAAAACAACAGTGGTGGATGATCGCAGAATAATCTCCATGGTGAAGAGAAGCCCCTTCCCAAGAGCCAACCAAGTGAACAACACTCTCCAGGAGGTAGGCTTATCAATATCCAAATCTACCATAAAGGGAAGACTGCATGAAAGTAAATACAGAGGGTTCACTGCAGGGTGCAAGCCACTCATAAGCATCAAGAATAAAAAGGCTAGACTGGACTTTGCTAAAAAAAAATCTAAAAAAGCCAGCACAGTCCTGGAAGAACATTCTTTGGACAGATGAAACCAAAATCAACCTCTACCAGAATGATGGAAAGAGAAAAGTATGGCGAAGGCGTGGTACAGCTCATGATCCAAAGCATACCACATCATCTGTAAAACACGGCGGAGGCAGTGTGATGGCTTGGGCATGCATGGCTGCCAGTGGCACTGGGTCACTAGTGTTTATTGATGATGCGACACAGGACAGAAGCAGCCGAATGAATTCTGAGGTATTCAGAGCCATACTGTGTGCTCAGATCCAGCCAATGCAGCCAAACTTATTGGTCGTTGTTTCATACTACAGATGCACAATGACCCAAAACATAAAGCCAAAGCAACCCATGAGTTTATTAAAGCAAAGAAGTGGAATATTCTTGAATGGCCAAGTCAGTCACCTGATCTCAACCCAATTGAGCATGCATTTCACTTGTTAAAGACCAAACTTCAAACAGAAAGGCCCACAAACAAACAGCAACTGAAAACCACTGCAGTGAAGGCCTGGCAGAGGATCAAAAAGGAGGAAACACAGCATCTGGTGATGTCCATGAGTTCAAGACTTCAGGCAGTCATTGCCAACAAAGGGTTTTCAACCAAGTACTAAAAATCAACACTTTATTTAAAATTATTGAATCTGTCCAAATACTTTTGGTCCCTTTAAAAGCAGGGTGGCACATGTTAAGGAGCTGAAACTCCTAAACCCTTCATCCAATTTTAATGTGGATACCCTCAAATGAAAGCTGAAAGTCTGAACTTCAACTGCATCTGAATTGTTTGGTTTAACATTAATTGTGGTAATGTCTATAACCAAAATTAGAAAAACGTTGTCTCTGTTCAAATATATATGGACCTAACTGTATATCTCTAGAAACACTGACAAGTAAACACACAGTACGGCAAGGACGTTGCTAGGGTTCTAAAAGATCAGGGGTCCAAGCCCCAAAGTGCATGTCTCCCCATTAGTGATGAGTGAGTATACTCATTGCTCAGGTTTTACCGAGCATGCTCGGGTATCCTCTGAGTATTTTGGTGTGTTCGGAGATTTAGTTTTTGTCTTTGCAGCTGCATGATTTGCTGCTGCTGGACAGCCTGAACACATGCAGGGATTGCCTGTTTGTTAGGGAATCCTCACATCCATCCAGACTGTCTAGCAGCCACAAATCATGTAACTGTGTCGACAAAAACAATCTCCGAGCATGCCAAATCACTCGGAGGACACCCGAGCATGCTCAGAAAACCCGAGCAACGAGTACACTCGCTCATCACTACTCCCCATCTAACCACTATAACCATTGAAAAAAGCATCTATATATATATATATAATACAGTATACCACTGTTGCTAACCAAAACCATTCAATGCAAAGACCAATATTATCAAAATTACTACTATAAAAGACCAAAAAAATAAAACTACTTAATGTCCACCACCAACACCACTACACAACAAATACATAATATAATATATGACCATTACCTCTCCATATCAAAACACTATACAGAGACCAATGACACCACCATATACCTACAACATAATGACTGAAACAAATTTAGCTGTTACTACATAAAAATTTAAAAAAGACTACTAAAAAGAGCAATATTACCACCTTACTGTAACAATATATATGGGTAGATACCAATCCCGCAGAACATACACGTGGGTACAGTACAGTTATATATAGTAACTTACAGCTGACGATCTTTCTGATTTGGGTTGCTCACTTTTCCCTTCTTTTCCATCTCGCCCATACCTTCATTTCCACTTCTCCAGCCACAACGCGTCTGCACAGATTACAACAAAATCACATTTGACTTCTCACATTTCTAGTAATGTCTCCATCTTTTCCCAACCTACAAAAACTTCCCACTATGCAAGCACCTGAGGCATAGAACACTGACCCCAATATTTTAAAAAACTGTCATTACTATGATTACTCCCTCCCAAAAAAATTAGTGTCCCATAGAAATTATTAATACCCCCACTGTGCAAAGGCCTGTATGCTCCTTTGAAGGATATAATATCCCATGTGCCCCTTTCCAGCAACAAATACCCTTGAGTGTCCATTTCAAGTTAACAATGTCCCAACCCCCAAAAAATACCGGAACCTGAGTGCCCCTATCAAAACTATCAAAACTATTAATGTCCCCATTTATAACAAATAATGTTCTGAGTGCCCCACACAGCTCTGCATATACAGAATGATAGTCTTACAGCCCTCAATACACAATATGGTGGTCCCCAAAGCCCTCTATTATACATTGAGGACCTCATAGATCCCCATATGGTAAAATGGCTACATAGGCCCTATATACAATGTGATGTCCCCACTGCCCTTAAATATAGTATGATGGGCCCCACTGCCCCCTGTATCTATATATATAATTGTCTAAGGGTTTTTCCGTCTGTCTGTCTGTCTGTCTGTCCTGGAAATCCCTGCTCTCTGATTGGTCGAGGCCGCCAGGCCTCGACCAATCAGAGACCGGCACAGCATCGACGTAGAAATCCCGCGTCTCTGATTGGTCGAGGCCGCCAGGCCTCGACCAATCAGCAACGGGCACAGCGACGATGATGTCATAAAGGACGTAGACATCCCGCGTCTCTGATTGGTCGAGGCCGCCAGGCCTCGACCAATCAGCAACGGGCACAGCGACGATGATGTCATAATGGTTGCCATGGCGACGGGCACAATCTGCCGCGAATTCTGGAATCATCATTGTCCATATACTACGGGGACATGCATATTCTAGAATACCCGATGCGTTAGAATCGGGCCACAATCTAGTATAGTATAATTGTCCCCACTGCCTCTATATATGGCCCCAGTTTTCACCACATATATAGTAGGATAGCCCCAGTTCCCTCATATATATAGTAGGATGGTCCCAGTTTATTTATATATATATATATATATATATATATATATATATATATATATACACATATATATATATATATATATATATATATATATATATATATATATATATATACACACATAGTATATACATACATAGAGAGAGAGAGAGTAGAGGCCCCAATTCCCCCATATATATAGTAGGACGGTCCCAGTCTCCCCATATGAGTAACAGAAAACCTGACTGAAACAATGAGAACTAGTCTGGATAGGTGCATACCAAAAAAAAAGAGTTATATATCAAAATATGAAAAAAGGTTGCACTCAATATTGTTAAAGCATGTCAATGTGAAATATTTGAAGTGTGAATAGCAAAATGGCTTTTGAAATTTAGGAAAAGTATACATGAGACGCTTAGCACAAAATTTGGCCAAATAATGTGAGCCCATCCACCATCGTCAAGGTAATCTCATGTATCGGATGGGTCCCAGACCTACCTGCCCAGTGTGAACACTTACCTATTGCTAGTCTCTGAAGGTATGGGTGAATATAAACACCTCTCTTGGTAAAGCCTACATTTATGGGTTGGTCAGAACCTGATGTGATGACGAGTGAGTATACTTGTTGCTCGCGTTGTCCGAGCAGGCTCGGGTGGTCTCCAAGTATTTTGGCATGCTTGGAGATTTAGACAGCCTGGACAGCCTGAATACATGTGGAGAATGCCTAACAAACAGGCAATCCCCACATGCATTCAGGCTGTCCAGCAGCCGTAAATCATGCAGCTGCGGAGAAAAAAACTAGATCTCCGAGCTCTCCAAAATACTCAGAGAAAACTTGAGCATAATCGGGGAAACCCAAGTAATGAGTATACTTGCTCATCACTAGATCAGATGTAATTAAAATCACCGCATGGTCAAGGGCAGAGTGCTCAGTCAGAAAGCTTAGCATTAATGATGAGCGAGTATACTCATTACTCGAGATTTCCCGAGCACGCTCTGGTGTCCTCCGAGTATTTTTTAGTGCTCGGAGATTTAGTTTTCATCGCCGCAGCTGAATGATTTACATCTGTTAGCCAGCATAAGTACGTGTGGGGATTCCCTAGCAACCAGGCAACCCCCACATGTGCTTATGCTGGTTAGCAGCTGGAAATCATGCAGCTGCGTCAACAAAAACTAAATCTCCGAGCACTTACAAATACCGGGAAATCTCGAGCAGCGAGTATACTCGCTCATCACTACTTAGCATATAAGTAAGGCTGGGGTCACACTTGCAAGTGTGATGCAAGAAACTCACGTGAGTCTCTCGCATCAACTCCCGACACAGCCACCAGCACTTGGACCAGAATGTGTGGCTGCATAGTATAGTGCCGGGTGTTGATGAGCAAGTTTCTCACATCACACTCGCAAGCGTGACCCAGGCCTAACAGAAAAACTGACTGAAACAATGAGAACTATTCTGAATAGGTGCACTCCACCCTCCACCATGTGGTGATTTTAATTACATCTGATCACATCAGGTTCCTACCAACCCATAAATGTAGGCTTTATATTCACCCATATCAGAGATTAGCCATAGGTAAGTGATCACACTGAGCAGTTAGGTCAGGGACCCATCCGATTCATGACATTACCTTGACGATCATGCAAGGGTTCACATTATTTGCCCAAATTTTGTGCTAAGCGTCTCATGTATGTATGTATGTATGTATATATATATATATATATATATATATATATATATATATATATATATATTTATATATAAAGAAAAAAAATTGGAACAGCATTAAATACTACCTTGATGATATGCAAAGTTTCCCCAACCAATATTCTAATGGTTTAAAAATAGAAATAAAAAAAGGAAAACAGCACAAAAAAATGAAAAAAGTGGACTTTATTGCCCAAACGGCGTGGCAACGTTTCAGATATAGTATCCTTTCTCAAGCCATATATTTATATATATGTATGCAGTACAGTATATGTATATATATGTATACAGTACCGACCAAAAGTGCAGTGGTAAAAACCATCAAGCACTACAAAGAAACTGGCTCACATGAGGACCACCCAAGGAAAGGAAGACCAAGAGTCACCTCTGCTTCTGAGGATAAGTTTATCCGAGTCACCAGCCTCAGAAATCGCAAGTTAACAGCAGCTCATATTAGAGACCAGGTCAATGCCACAAAGAGTTCTAGCAGCAGACACATCTCTACAATAACTGTTAAGAGGAGACTTTGTGCAGCAGGCCTTCATGGTAAAATAGCTGCTAGGAAACCACTGCTAAGGACAGGCAACAAGCAGAAGAGACTTGTTTGGACTAAAGAACACAAGGAATAGACATTAGACCAGTGGAAATCTGTGCTTTGGTCTGATGAGTCCAAATTTGAGATCTTTGGTTCCAATCACCGTGTCTTTGTGCGACGCAGAAAAGGTGAATGGATGGACTCTACATGCCTGGTTCCCACCGTGAAGCATGGAGGAGGTGTGATGGTGTGGGGGTGCTTTGCTGGTGACACTGTTGACGATGTATTCAAAATTGAAGGCATACTGAACCAGCATGGCTACCACAGCATCTTGCAGCGGCATGCTATTTCATCCGGTTTGCGTTTAGTTGGACCATCATTTATTTTTCAACAGGACAATGACCCCAAACACACCTCCAGGCTGTGTAAGGGCTATTTGACCAAGAAGGAGAGTGATGGGGTGCTATGCCAGATGACCTGGCCTCCACAGTCACCAGACCTGAACCCAATCGAGATGGTTTGGGGAGATGTTGTGATAGGCAATTCAGTATCACAATGGACATAGCGGTCAGAGCACATACAGTGATCTGACAATAACCCAAAATAATAGAACGAGCTCTGAGACGTGGGAACTCTGCAGACCGCAATCCCTAATCCTCTCCAAACAACACTAGAGGCAGCCGTGGATTGCGCCTAACTCTGCCTATGCAACTCGGCACAGCCTGAGAAACTAACTAGCCTGAAGATAGAAAATAAGCCTACCTTGCCTCAGAGAAATACCCCAAAGGAAAAGGCAGCCCCCCACATATAATGACTGTGAGTTAAGATGAAAAGACAAACGTAGGGATGAAATAGATTCAGCAAAGTGAGGCCCGACTTTCTTAACAGAGCGAGGATAGGAAAGATAACTTTGCGGTCTACACAAAACCCTAAAGAAAACCACGCAAAGGGGGCAAAAAGACCCTCCGTACCGAACTAACGGCATGGAGGTACACCCTTTGCGTCCCAGAGCTTCCAGCAAAACAATTAGACAAGCTGGACAGAAAAAATAGCAAACAAATAGCAAAGAAGAACTTAGCTATGCAGAGCAGCAGGCCACAGGAATGATCCAGGGAAAAACAAGTCCAACACTGGAACATTGACAGGAAGCATGGATCAAAGCATTAGGTGGAGTTAAGTAGAGAAGCACCTAACGACCTCACCAGATCACCTGAGGGAGGAAACTCAGAAGCCGCAGTACCACTTTCCTCCACAAACGGAAGTTCCCAGAGAGAATCAGCCGAAGTACCACTTGTGACCACAGGAGGGAGCTCTGCCACAGAACCCCCCCCTTGAGGAGGGGTCACCGAACCCTCACCAGAGCCCCCAGGCCGACCAGGATGAGCCACATGAAAGGCATGAACAAGATCGGGAGCATGGACATCAGAGGCAAAAACCCAGGAATTATCTTCCTGAGCATAACCCTTCCATTTAACCAGATACTGGAGTTTCCGTCTAGAAACACGAGAATCCAAAATCTTCTCCACAATATACTCCAATTCCCCTCCACCAAAACCGGGGCAGGAGGGTCAACAGATGGAACCATAGGTGCCACGTATCTCCGCAACAAAAACCTATGGAATACGTTATGTATGGAAAAAGAATCTGGGAGGGTCAGACGAAAAGACACAGGATTAAGAACCTCAGAAATCCTATACGGACCAATGAAACGAGGTTTAAACTTAGGAGAGGAAACCTTCATAGGAATATGACGAGAAGATAACCAAACCAGATCCCCAACACGAAGTCGGGGACCCACACGGCGTCTGCGATTAGCGAAACGTTGAGCCTTCTCCTGGGACAAGGTCAAATTGTCCACTACATGAGTCCAAATCTGCTGCAACCTGTCCACCACAGTATCCACACCAGGACAGTCCGAAGACTCAACCTGTCCTGAAGAGAAACGAGGATGGAACCCAGAATTGCAGAAAAATGGCGAAACCAAGGTAGCCGAGCTGGCCCGATTATTAAGGGCGAACTCAGCCAAAGGCAAAAAGGACACCCAGTCATCCTGATCGGCAGAAACAAAGCATCTCAGATAGGTTTCCAAGGTCTGATTGGTTCGTTCGGTCTGGCCATTAGTCTGAGGATGGAAAGCCGAGGAAAAAGACAAGTCAATGCCCATCCTACCACAAAAGGCTCGCCAAAACCTCGAAACAAACTGGGAACCTCTGTCAGAAACGATATTCTCTGGAATGCCATGCAAACGAACCACATGCTGGAAGAACAATGGCACCAAATCAGAGGAGGAAGGCAATTTAGACAAGGGTACCAGATGGACCATCTTAGAAAAGCGATCACAGACCACCCAAATGTCTGACATCTTTTGAGAAATGGGAAGATCTGAAATAAAATCCATAGAGATATGTGTCCAAGGCCTCTTCGGGACCGGCAAGGGCAAAAGCAACCCACTGGCACGAGAACAGCAGGGCTTAGCCCGAGCACAAATCCCACAGGACTGCACAAAAGTACGCACATCCCGCGACAGAGATGGCCACCAAAAGGATCTAGCCACTAACTCTCTGGTACCAAAGATTCCAGGATAACCAGCCAACACCGAACAATGAACCTCAGAGATAACTTTATTCGTCCACCTATCAGGGACAAACAGTTTCTCCGCTGGACAACGATCAGGTTTATTAGCCTGAAATTTTTGCAGCACCCGACGCAAATCAGGGGAGATGGCAGACACAATTACTCCTTCCTTGAGGATACCCGCCGGCTCAGATAAACCCGGAGAGTCGGGCACAAAACTCCTAGACAGAGCATCAGCCTTCACATTTTTAGAGCCTGGAAGGTACGAAATCACAAAGTCAAAACGGGCAAAAAACAGCGACCAACGAGCCTGTCTAGGATTCAAACGCTTAGCAGACTCGAGATAAGTCAAGTTCTTATGATCAGTCAATACCACCACGCGATGCTTAGCTCCTTCAAGCCAATGACGCCACTCCTCGAATGCCCACTTCATGGCCAGCAACTCTCGGTTGCCCACATCATAATTTCACTCAGCAGGCGAAAACTTCCTGGAAAACAAAGCGCATGATTTCATCACTGAGCAATCAGAACCTCTCTGCGACAAAACAGCCCCTGCTCCAATCTCAGAAGCATCAACCTCGACCTGGAACGGAAGAGAAACATCTGGTTGACACAACACAGGGGCAGAAGAAAAACGACGCTTCAACTCTTGAAAAGCTTCCACAGCAGCAGAAGACCAATTGACCAAATCAGCACCCTTCTTGGTCAAATCGGTCAATGGTTTGGCAATACTAGAAAAATTGCAGATGAAGCGACGATAAAAATTAGCAAAGCCCAGGAACTTTTGCAGACTTTTCAGAGATGTCGGCTGAATCCAATCATGGATGGCTTGGACCTTAACAGGATCCATCTCGATAGTAGAAGGGGAAAAGATGAACCCCAAAAATGAAACCTTCTGCACACCAAAGAGACACTTTGATCCCTTCACAAACAAAGAATTAGCACGCAGGACCTGAAAAACCGTTCTGACCTGCTTCACATCAGACTCCCAATCATCCGAGAAGATCAAAATGTCATCCAAGTACACAATCAGGAATTTATCCAGGTACTCTCGGAAGATGTCATGCATAATGGACTGAAACACTGATGGAGCATTGGCAAGTCCGAATGGCATCACTAGATACTCAAATTGACCCTCGGGCATATTAAATGCAGTTTTCCATTCATCGCCTCGCCTGATTCGCACCAGATTATACGCACCACGAAGATCTATCTTGGTGAACCAACTAGCCCCCTTAATCCGAGCAAACAAATCAGATAACAATGGCAAGGGGTACTGAAATTTAACAGTGATCTTATTAAGAAGGCGGTAATCTATACAAGGTCTCAGCGAACCATCCTTCTTGGCTACAAAAAAGAACCCTGCTCCTAATGGCGACGATGACGGGCGAATATGCCCCTTCTCCAGGGATTCCTTCACATAACTGCGCATAGCGGTGTGCTCAGGCACGGATAAATTAAACAGTCGACCTTTTGGGAATTTACTACCAGGAATCAAATTGATAGCACAATCACAATCCCTATGCGGAGGTAGGGCATCGGACTTGGGCTCATCAAATACATCCCGGTAATCAGACAAGAACTCTGGAACCTCAGAAGGGGTGGATGACGAAATTGACAGAAATGGAACATCACCATGTACCCCCTGACAACCCCAGCTGGATACCGACATGGATTTCCAATCCAATACTGGATTATGGGCTTGTAGCCATGGCAACCCCAACACGACCACATCATGCAGATTATGCAACACCAGAAAGCGAATAACCTCCTGATGTGCAGGAGCCATGCACATGGTCAGCTGGGTCCAGTATTGAGGCTTATTCTTGGCCAAAGGCGTAGCATCAATTCCTCTCAATGGAATAGGACACTGCAAGGGCTCCAAGAAAAACCCACAACGCTTAGCATATTCCAAGTCCATCAAATTCAGGGCAACGCCTGAATCCACAAACGCCATGACAGAATACGATGACAAAGAGCAGATCAAGGTAACGGACAGAAGAAATTTTGACTGTACCAATGGTGGCAGACCTAGCGAACCGCTTAGTGCGCTTAGGACAATCAGAGATAGCATGAGTGGAATCACCACAGTAGAAACACAGCCCATTCAGACGTCTGTGTTCTTGCCGTTCAACTCTGGTCATAGTCCTATCGCACTGCATAGGCTCAGGTTTAATCTCAGGTAATACCGCCAAATGGTGCACAGATTTACGCTCACGCAAGCGTCGACCGATCTGATTGGCCAAAGACATAGACTCATTCAAACCAGCAGGCATAGGAAATCCCACCATGACATCCTTAAGGGCTTCAGAGAGACCCTTTCTGAATATAGCTGCCAGCGCAGATTCATTCCATTGAGTGAGCACGGACCACTTTCTAAATTTCTGGCAATATACCTCTATCTCATCCTGAGCCTGACAAAGAGCCAGCAAATTTTTTTCTGCCTGATCCACTGAATTAGGCTCATCGTACAGCAATCCAAGCGCCAGGAAAAACGCATCGATATTACTTAATGCAGGATCTCCTGACGCAAGAGAAAATGCCCAGTCCTGAGGGTCGCTACGCAAAAAAGAAATGACGATCCTAACCTGTTGAACTGGGTCACCAGAGGAGCGAGGTTTCAAAGCCAGAAATAGTTTACAATTATTTTTGAAACTCAGAAATTTAGTTCTATCTCCAAAAAACAAATCTGGAATAGGAATTCTCGGTTCTAACAAAGAATTCTGAACCACAAAATCTTGAATATTTTGAACTCTTGCCGTGAGCTGATCCACACATGAAGACAGACCTTTAATGTCCATTGCTACACCTGTGTCCTGAACCACCCAAATGTCTAGGGGAAAAAAAAGGCAAAACACAGTGCAAAGAAAAAAAAATGGTCTCAGAACTTCTTTTTTCCCTCTATTGAGAATCATTAGCACTTTTGGCTTCCTGTACTGTTGTGATAGGCAATTCAGTATCACAATGGACATAGCGGTCAGAGCACATACAGTGATCTGACAATAACCCAAAATAATAGAACGAGCTCTGAGACGTGGGAACTCTGCAGACCGCAATCCCTAATCCTCTCCAACCAATACTAGAGGCAGCCGTGGATTGCGCCTAACTCTGCCTATGCAACTCGGCACAGCCTGAGAAACTAACTAGCCTGAAGATAGAAAATAAGCCTACCTTGCCTCAGAGAAATACCCCAAAGGAAAAGGCAGCCCCCCACATATAATGACTGTGTTAAGATGAAAAGACAAACGTAGGGATGAAATAGATTCAGCAAAGTGAGGCCCGACTTTCTTAACAGAGCGAGGATAGGAAAGATAACTTTGCGGTCTACACAAAACCCTAAAGAAAACCACGCAAAGGGGGCAAAAAGACCCTCCGTACCGAACTAACGGCATGGAGGTACACCCTTTGCGTCCCAGAGCTTCCAGCAAAACAATTAGACAAGCTGGACAGAAAAAATAGCAAACAAATAGCAAAGAAGAACTTAGCTATGCAGAGCAGCAGGCCACAGGAATGATCCAGGGAAAAACAAGTCCAACACTGGAACATTGACAGGAAGCATGGATCAAAGCATTAGGTGGAGTTAAGTAGAGAAGCACCTAACGACCTCACCAGATCACCTGAGGGAGGAAACTCAGAAGCCGCAGTACCACTTTCCTCCACAAACGGAAGCTCCCAGAGAGTATCAGCCGAAGTACCACTTGTGACCACAGGAGGGAGCTCTGCCACAGAATTCACAACAGGGAGAGCTGGACAGCAGAGTGAAGGAAAAAGGGCCAACAAGTGCTAAGCATCTCTGGGAACTCCTTAAAGATTGTTGGAAGACCATTCCCGGTGACGGTGGTGAAGCTCATCAAGAGAATACCAAGAGTGTGCAAAGCAGTCATCAAAACAAAAGGTGGCTACTTTGAAGAACCTAGAATATAAGACATAATTTCAGTTTCACACTTTTTTGTTAAGTATATAATTCCACATGAGTTAATTCATAGTTTTGGTACCTTCAGTGTGAATTTACAATTGTCATAGTCATGAAAATGCTGAAAAATCTTTAAATGAGAAGGTGTGTCCAAACTTTTGGTCTGTACTATATATACATATATATATATATATATATATATATATATATATATATATATATATATATTATATATATATACATACATACATACACACATATAGTATATATATATATATATATATATATATATATATATATATATATATATATATATATATATATACACACACATATACTGTATGATGGCCACAGTTCTCCCCATATACATAGTATAATGGCCCCAGTTCCCCCGTATATAGAATAATGGCCCCAGTTCCCCATATATAGTATAATGGCCCCAGTTCTCCCCATATATATAGTAGGATGGCCCCAGTTCCCTCCATATATTTAGTAGGATGGCCCCAGTTCTCCCCATATATATAGTTTGATGGCCCCAGCCCCCATACATATAGTATGATGGCTCCAGTTCCTCCATGTATAGTATGATGGCCCCAGTTCCCCCATATATATAGTAAGATAGCCCCAGTTCCCTCCTTGTATATAGTAAGATGGCCCCAGTTCTCCCCATATATATAGTTTGATGGCCCCAGCCCCCATACATATAGTATGATGGCTCCAGTTCCTCCATGTATAGTATGATGGCCCCAGTTCCCCCATATATATAGTATGATGGCCCCAGTTCCTCCATATATATAGTATGATGGCTCCAGTCAGTTCCCCCATGCATATATATAGTATGATGGCCCCAGTTCCCCCCATATATGGTAGGATGGCCCAAGTTCATCCTTGTATATAGTAAGATGGCCCCAGTTCCCCCATTGTATACAGCAAGATGGCCCAGTTCTCCCCATATATATAGTATGATGGCCCCAGTTCATCCATATATATAGTATGATGGCCCCAGTTTCTCCATATATATAGTATGATGGCCCCAGTTCCTCCATATATATAGTATGATGGCCCCAGTTCCTCTATATATATATTGTGATGCAGTGACCCCTGTAACAGGTAGGGGGCACTGCATGGTCTCCCCAGTATGCACACTGTGTATAGAGGCCATGAGAGTGCATGGCAGTTGCATGCATGGCTGTGGTCATAAGACAAAGTCCGGCATTGTGATGAATGGACGATATGTGTGTCGCAGAGGAGAAGACTCTGCGCTGCCAGCCTGAAGTGATGTGGTGTTCTGGGACCTATAGTCCCACAAGTATGTTGCATGTTGTATAATAGTCATGGGAGATTTGGCAGGGCTAGTTATGTGAGATGGGTGGGACAAACTAGCCACACACCCACACTCCCACCCAGGGGAGTGGTTCAAGGTATATAATGTGACCAGGGTGTAGGTCACATGTGCCTGTGTATGGTCGCTGTGAGTGACCTGTGTGAGCCAGTGTTGGAAGACCTAGGAGGAGGCTTCCTGAAGAGCACATGGTGGGGCTTTGCTACTGGTGGCCTGGGTATTGGACGGTCCCAGCCGGGGACGGATGTCCTGAATAGTACCCGGACTGGCCACCTGTGTGATCCTGAGTAACCTGGGTGTTGGGAGGTCCTGGGAGTAGGACCGGATCCCTGAACAGAACGAGGTGAGGACAGGGATCTGCAGAGCCAGTGACAGCTACTGTGTAGGGAAGCTACAGTCCTTCGGTGGGTCTGGACTGACTAATGTGTGCCGACCAGGCAAGTTGGTGATCCCCGTAAGGCAGTTTCCCAGAGGAGTGGACTGACAAGGAGTCAGCAGGTGGAGCAGGAGCTCCCGTAAGGTACCATAGTCGGTTGGTGCTAATTGTGATATAAACTGTGTGGTAACCCACGGCAACTGGTCAGAGGAGGACCAGCCTGATTAGTTGCTGCAACGTGTTAATGTGAAGATAATGAGTTAACCATATCTTGCTGTGTTAAAGAATGGACTACATGTAAGTCAGTGATATGCAACTTGGCTTACGACACGGTTTATGCTGTACAAAATAAACCGTATGGACTTTTTGTGTTAAAAAAACCGTGCCCGTGTACGTGAATCTCGTGCCAAGCGAGTAATCCCCTACCCGTTAGTAAGTGCAACCTTACAATATATTAAGTTTGATTGCCCCAGCCCCTATATATATATATATATATATATATATATATATATATATATATATATATATATATATATATAGTATGATGACCCCAGCCCCCATCTATATAGTATGATTGCCCCAGTTCCTTCATATATACAGTATGATGGCCCCAGCCCCATATATACAGTATAATGGCCCCAGCCCCACATATACAGTATGATGGCCTCAGCCCCCTTATATACAGTATGATGGCCCTAAGCCTCCTTATATACAGTATGATGGCCTCAGCCCCCATATATACAGTATGATGGCCCCAGCCCCATATAAAAAGTATAATGACCCCAGCCCCCATATATACAGTATCATGGCCCCAGCCCCATATATACAGCATCATGGCCACAACCCCATATATACAGTACCATGGTCCCAGCCCCATATATACAGTTTGATGGCCCCAGCCCCTTTATATACAGTATAATGGCCCAACAGCCCGTTTATACTCACCTCATCCAGATTCTCAGCTCCGCATCATCCGTATTCTCTTCTGGCCTGTAGAGCGGTGCGAGACAATTACGTCATTGTGCCCCCTGCAGGAGCACGCTGAGGTCTCACAAGCTACAGTCTGCAGCTTATGAGACAGACTGATGCGCGTGGCCATGTCTGCTGCCGGCACAGCAGACACAGCCGTGCGCAGTTTGCTGTGCATGGCCATCACTCGGCTGGCCCTGCAGAGGTGCTGGGGTAGCGGCCCAGGGGGCATTTGCCTCCCTGCCACCCGGCCCAGCCCGCCCCTGAGTATAACGGCGCTGACCTCACACTGTCTGTAGGTTATTGTGCACAATCCTGCTGACAGGTTCCCTTTAAGTCTTAAAACAATTTAACCAAGTCAATAGGACAATTTTCACACTTACTTCCTTTGATAAAGCTGGTCTGGATTCTTTATGGGTAAGCTTGCTAATGGGTGACACAACTTTGTTATTGCCATTTTATATGGGTATTTTCTATTATCCTACCATTGATTTCTATTTAATTTTGCCCTGGTATATCTGTAGAATTGTTTCCACCCAGCTTTTCCCTAGTCCATTTATGTTTTGACCTTTCATCCACTCCTTACTTACCTTCTTGTTCTCCTCCGTTTAATTATATTGTGTTTATATGGATTTTGTATGACTTGTTGTTATCTAAGTGTACAATAAAAATTTTTAATTTTTAGCCATATTGTGGCTTCCTGCTACTCCGTTTTCTCTTGTGGTTGTGAATATTCAGTTTGTTTAAAAATTTCTGTTCTCCTACAAACCTTTCCCACCTCCGAGAAGCGCACATCTGGTGGGAGGGAATTTAAAACAGAATGTATGATTTTCATCTGTAGCAGCTAATGTCGCCCTATGCAACCTGCCACCCTAGGCACTTGATCTTTAATATCTAATGGCAAATATGGCTGTGTTTGAATTTCTGAAAAATAATTCTACATATTCTCTTGAAAAAATGAATACTTATAGACATAAATAATCAATAAAACATCTAACAGAATGTGCTATGTTGCTTATGGAAAATAGTAGTTATTATCAAAACCAGGAGGACATCACTGCACATTTAAACATATGATTACTTTTTCTTACCTATGGTATATTGGACCTTGGGGTGGATGCAGATGTCTTGCACAGCATTGCCTTGCTGAGAAAAGGCTATAGAAACAATCCTATGTACTTGCTCAGAGGCATTTTACTATAAGTTTTGCTCTTTGCACTCTTTATACTTCTCACTCCCTATGTAGTAGTAACTTGTTTCCATACACACATTTGTATATGGACAACCAGCATAGGTATTTAACCTCTTACATTGCAACCATGTGGCATGTATAAATCATATGCATCTGGATTTACAGGAGTGATCCGTTAACCCTGGATATGCCGCTGCTTAATCTACATATCAGACAGTCATATGGTGTTGGCGCACGAGATTCAGACAGCAGCTGTGTGAATTCTCAGCTCTATGGGCATTTGTCCTCTAAAAACACAACTTTCCGAAGCATGATCAAATACTGCACAAACAACACTGAGTCAGAATTACAGCTGAAAAAATGGAGTCTGATTGTAATGACAACCAGACAAGGTCTAATTGGAACCATTTTCTGTAACTTCCTATATAATCTGCTACTGTGGCTCATGTAACACGTTGTGGGTATTGGGGGGGAAGTTATATGGTAACTTAATAAACAAACTTGCTAATGGTTCAGACTTAAGCTATATAATGTAAAGATTTCATTTTAGTTTTTTCATGTTACAATTAAATTGTTATTGCCACGGATCACTCTTTAATATGTATGAGATTGGTCTCCATTTGTTTCTATTTATAAGGCTAACTTGTAATATGAGCATGAGTGGCCATCTGTCCTGAATTACGCAAATCAGCTTTTCTAATTATAAACTGTATGCAACAGATATGGAGTGGAAGTAAAAAGAAATTTGGGAAAATGAATTTTATATTGCTGTTCAATGGAGATTAGTTAAATGCAAGCAAAATAGAATTTGGCTATGTGAACTTTTTCGAAAACTACTCAATAAAACATGCGAGCACTAGGCCATTTTGGGCCCCATTTAACAGAAGTGTTCAAGACTAAGTTCACACCAAGCGCTGGGAGAATGGTATGAGTGGTGACATCACCGTCTATTGGGGTGTAACATCCCTGCCGGCATCACTGCATGGCTTCCCATCTCCCCCCTTACTCACCACTGTGGGCCATGTTGTGAGTTCTGTCCTCTGCCGGCTACATGCTCCGGGCCTCATGTCCTTGCTTGCAGCATACTTCCTGGCTGTATGCTTAGGGCGGCGGCACTTCCTGTTTCTTATAGTGACCGTGTGCACCTTCCTTAGGTGCCCCTGCCAATTGCCAAGAGGCATCAGGTACTTAAGGCATTCCCACCCCTAGGGGGATGCCTGAGCAACAAATTTACTCAATTAGTGTCTTATATAAACATATAACCCAGCCCCATTTCCCCACTCTAGGGATGGGCAACACTCAAAATACATGTATAAACATACTGACCAACGATCGCGTTATTAAACTGCGTTGAATCAAGAAGTGTTTTTAGGTTTTTTTAGTTAAAAAGTTACAACTTTATTAACATATATACCAACAAAACATTACATATAAGTTAAAATAGTGCCTCTAAACTGCTGAAATACTATAATAATAGGTAAGCGTAAGAACTACATGGATCCAGGGAGAATTTCAATTGTAACAGTTTCCAAGTAACATTAAGGTTATATTAATTTAGGACATATAAAGTATCCAAGATGAAAAACAATATTGTGTCAAAAGACATATAGCATGCTGAGAAAACACCTCAGGGTATATCGGTGCCTAAGTGTATATAGGTGCCCCCCGATATCCGAGGCAAATTGACCTAATGTCAATATTCATTGTGTTGATAATTGAAAGTTATAATATAACAATTATTAAAGTGCTAGTGCCTATAAATGATACGTAGGGCATAACAATAGCAGCAGAACATATACAGGTAACCAGTAATAATACCTTAATCTTAGCGATGAGCCTGTCTCAAAAGAAACCTATCACTGATAGTTGTTGATCAATATATTGCCCATCTGGTAATTGTGGATGTTTATAAATATAGACCGGCATCAAAATATGCAGGTTTACCGGTGAAAATGCACCAACCTTTGCTACAGTCTATACCAAATAGGGATAAACCAAAGACTAGTGTGTGTTGCCATTTTTCACATGAACAAATGGTCATCTGAACAGCCCAATTGAATAACATGTCCAGTTTTTATTTACAGAAAACACTCGCACCGAAAATAAAGTCATATGAATAAAGCGTAACATTAAAGGTACCGTCACACTAAGCGACGCTGCAGCGATACCGACAACGATGTCGATCGCTGCAGCGTCCCTGTTTGGTCACTGGAGAGCTGTCACACAGACCGCTTTCCAGCGACCAACGATCCTGAAGTCCCCGGGTAACCAGGGTAAACATCGAGTTACTAAGCGCAGGGCCGCACTTAGTAACCCGATGTTTACCCTGGTTACCGTTGTAAATGTAAAAAAACAAACACTACATACTTACATTCCCGGTGTCTGGTCAGGTCCCTCGCCTTCAGCTTCCAGCACTGACTGAGCGCCGGCCGTAAAGTACAGCGGTGACGTCACCGCTGCACAGCGTGCTTTACGGCTGGCCGGCGCTCACCAGTCAGTGCGGGAAGCTGAAGGCGAGGGACCTTACCAGACACCGGGAATGTAAGTATGTAGTGTTTGTTTTTTTACATTTACAATGGTAACCAGGGTAAACATTGGGTTACTAAGCGCGGCCCTGCGCTTAGTAACCCGATGTTTACCCTGGTTACCAGTGACGACATCGTTGAATCGGCGTCACACACGCCGATTCAGCGATGTCAGCGGGAGATCCAGCGACTAAATAAAGTGCTGGACTTTCCCCAGCGACCAACGATCTCCCAGCAGGGGCCTGATCGATTTAGTTAACGATATTATTGCTACGTCACAAAAAGCAACGATATCGTTATGTGTTACGGTACCTTAAGATTGTCTTTGTTGAACGTAGCAACCAACAAGATCTTATCTTTCCTTTATTTAACTTGGTTGCTTTGGGTAACAACAATAGTTTTACCACTAGGCCACATGCACACGTTGAGTATTTGGGTTTTTTTTTTTACTTCAGTATTTGCCAAAACCAGGAGTGGAAACTCACCAAATACTCAACCTGTGCACACTGCAGTTTTGATAGAAGTTTGAGTAGCAATATAATTTTATCTGCAGATTGGGGAGATCCAATAACCTGATGAGAACTACAATCAAATTTTCACAGACTTCGGGTCTTATTTTTCAAAACTGTCTAAAAGAAAAACTATATTTGTTTCCCACAGCAACCAATCCCAACTCGGCTTTCGGTTTTAAAGAACTTGACTAAAATGAAAGTTGTGCTGTAATTGGTTATTCTGGGCAACAAAAACATTTTTCTCTTAGAAATTGTTCTATAAATTGAGATTTATGAGTTACTACGTCATATGCAGAAGTATTAAATACAGTGTACAAAGCCATTTCATATTGTGCCCAGCACTGAGCAACGGAAACTATCCAGCCGCTACCTATACAGATTTCTTTCAGGATCAATGAATGCATTTTTATAAAGGCAGTACACCACTGTATTTGTCTACGGCAGTGTATGCAATCTGTATAGAAGCATATTGAAGGTTTATTCCCAAAAAACAAGTTATTCCTTATACAAATGATATGGCATAACTTGCTAATTGTTGGAGGTCTGATCACTGTGACCTCCAGTGATCCCAATATTGAGGGTTTTGAAACTAGAAACTGGCATTAGTAGCCCAGCCCTAAGTGAGACGGAGGTGCATGTGGATAACTTGGGTTGTGAAGCTCACTGTTTTGCCACTAAGATTAGAATCACACTGCGTTTTTGCATATATTTTTTTTGGGGGGGGGGTCAAAAATTAGTTTTTAAGTAAAACCACTTTAAGAAACGCTGCCATTTTTTTCCTGAAGCATTATCTTGACATTTATCTTATGCGTTTTCTGTAAACTTTTTAGCAGTTTTTGAAGCAATTTTTTTTGCATTTTTTTTAAAATATTAAGCAACAAATAAAATGCTAAAACATTAAGGCAAAAATGAAAAAACTCAAATAGATGGCCATTGGCCAGGCGTCTTTGGACTTCAAATTGATTTCTATTGGAAAGCACATAGTGGCTTTATAGAGGAGAATGCCTAAAGAATGGTCACGTCACTTCTTTTAACTACTTGGCTTACTTGGAAACCTGAAGCAGTAAAAAAAACCTCAAATCCAGAAATGAAAAAGAAGAGCCTTTCAGGCATTTTCTGAGCACTTTTCGGGTTCCACAAAAAACACAGTGTGAACATCCCCTTTGCACATATTTACAGTGTTTCTTTTTCCGCCAGTTAAAAGCATCAGTTTGTTAAGTAGATGATGCCTCAGGAAACTCACCCTTTAACTGGAGTTTTGTAAACTTGCAACATCTTATGCTAGAGGTTTTTAGACATTTCCTAATTGTTTTTTTGGCACTTTTTTCCCACTGGCATTTTCTTGCACATTTTTCAGTAATTTTTTTGCTGCACTTTCTGGACGTTATCTAAACTCCATTAAGCAATGAAGTCAATACTAGCCATTCTATGAGGTGGAAAAAAAACATCCAAAAAATGCCTAGGCATCTTCTGAACAATTTCAAGTCTTCTCATTGACTTGTATTGTAAGTATTGAGCGTCTTCCAAGCGAAAAAGGCCTGAATAAAACATGTTACTTATTTTAAATTCTTAGCATTTTTTGAAATCATGAAACATTTTTAAAAAGTTCAAAAGTCTGAATATAAGAATAATATAGAAATTAATATGCACATGCTTTTGAGCGGTTTTTAGCCTTTTTTTTTTACCACAGAAAAAGGTTCAATATAAACATGCCCTAAGGTTTTTTTAAGGGTTTTTTATGGCATAGCTTTTCTCCTTAAAGGGCTTTCCAGGTTTAGCACTAAAGTCTGCAGTCACTCTATGTGATTGAAGACTTTCCTCACAGCGCACAAAGTTCTCGCTGTCAAGATTCCCTGGTGTCAGTGTCAAGAGCGGCACATGTCATGTCGGAATGTAGATAGATGTATACATATTGCATGCTAGCGATTACATGACTGCCTGATCCCACCACTCTCCTTAGGGTATCGCAGACTTTCGTATTAAATCTGGAAAACTCCTTTAATCCTTATGAAAACTGAGAAACTCTTGGAAAACTCTTCATTTCTATGAAAATCTACTTTGCTGTTCATAAGAGAATTATTTTTTATTTTTTTAGTTTTCCTGAAGTTTTGAAAAAATGCCTGATGGTACAAAAAAGTGTATGTCACTTCTTTGAAGCATATCTTGATGAAATTCCCTCCATCTAGGCACTGTCCAATCAAAAGACTGCAAGTATAGCTTCACAAAAAAACATTCTAGCACAACTTTTCAAAACATGTTTCAAAAAAAAAGAAAAACTCCCCAAGGGTATATGTACAAACTACTTTTTTCTGGAGGATTCTGCCAAAAATGCTGTTGAAAAGCAAGGGTCAGAAGAGCAACCAATAAAATGAACATATTGTACAGCAGTGTCAAAACTACATTGCTGTGTACATGTTCGGTCTGGTATCACTTCTGATATCTGTTTCAGGGTTCGGAAATCCCGAAGCAGATAAAAGTAGTAACATGCTTATCCTTAACTAACAAATTAAAGCTCCACTCTGTAGCGTTATAATATGTACACATTGAATAGTTTGTAAGCTTGCGAGCAGGGCCCTCACTCCTCCTGGTATCTGTTTTGAACTGTATTTCTGTTATGCTGTAATGTCTATTGTCTGTACAAGTCCCCTCTATAATTTGTAAAGCGCTGCGGAATATGTTGGCGCTATATAAATAAAAATTATTATTATTATTATTATAATATCTGAAATTGGAATTTCATTACTGCTATAAAAAATAAGTTAAAAAAGGAAGGTACTTAGAGCATAAATTGACCAATTCATGTGAGCCCAACAGCCAGCGACAAGACTTACCCCTTTGTTGGGGCCCTAAACTTAACATAGCTGACCGATGCAGTTCAACCGGAATCAGCGTATGGTTTAATACAATAATTACCAAATTACTGAATGGCAAATAGACCCTCACTAATAATCCTTAGACAAAAAAAGTATAATTTTTAATGATTAATTATAATAATAATGAAAAAATTGTGCTCATTAACCCCTTCATGACCTTGGGATTTTTCGTTTTTCCGTGTTCGTTTTTCGCTCCCCTCCTTCCCAGAGCCATAACTTTTTTATTTTTCTGTCAATTTGGCCATGTGAGGGCTTATTTTTTGCGGGACGAGTTGTACTTTTGAACGATATCATTGGTTTTAGCATGTCGTGTACTAGAAAACAGGAAAAACATTCCAAGTGCGGTGAAATTGCAAAAAAAGTGCAATCCCACACATGTTTTTTGTTTGGCTTTTTTTCAAGGTTCACTAAATGCTAAAATTGACCTGACATTATGATTCTCCAGGTCAGTACGAGTTCATCGACACCTAACATGACTAGCTTATTTTTTACCTAAGTGATGAAAAAAAAATTCAAACTTTGCTAAAAAAAAAAAAAAAAATTGCGCCATTTTCCGATACTCATAGCGTCTCCATTTTTCATGATCTGGGGTCGGTTGAGGGCTTATTTTTTGCGTGCCGAGATGACATTGTTAATGATAGCCTTTTGGTGCAGATATATTCTTTTGATTGCCCGTTATTGCATTTTAATGCAATGTCGCGGCGACCAAAAAAACGTAATTCTGGCGTTTCGCATTTTTTTCTCGCTATGCCGTTTAGTGATCAGGTTAATGCTTTTTTTTAATTGATAGATCGGGCGATTCTGAGCACGGCGATACCAAATATGTGTAGATTTGATTTTTTTTTTATTCATTTATTTTGATTGGGGCGAAAGGGGGGTGATTTAAACTTTTATATTTTTTTTTTCACATTTTTTTTACTTCTTTTTTTTACTTTTGCCATTCTTTAATAGCCTCCATGGGAGGCTAGAAGCAGGCATAGCACGATCGGCTCTGCTACATAGCAGCGATCATCAGATCGCTGCTATGTAGCAGAATTGCAGGTGTGCTGTGAGCGCCGACCACAGGGTGGCGCTCACAGCTGCCGGCGATCAGTAACCATAGAGGTCTCTAGGACCTCTATGGTTACTATTCTGAAGCATCGTCGACCTCCGATCATGTGACGGGGGTCGGCGATGCGCTCATTTCCGGACGCCCGGACGGCAGCGGTAGTTAAATGCCGCTGTCTGCGTTTGACAGCGGCATTTAACTAGTTAATAGGTGCGGGCAGATCGTGATTCTGCCCGCGCCTATTACGGGCACATGTCAGCTGTTCAAAACAGCTGACATGTCCCGGCTTTGATGCGGGCTCACCGCGGAGCCCTGCATCAAAGCAGGGATCTGACCTCGGACGTACTATCCCGTCCGAGGTCAGAAAGGGGTTAAAAATGCAGAGTCCACAATGGTTATTGATGTCCTGATTTGATGTAGTACTGGTATACATCAACATAATACCTCCTCAAGCAGTGTGATTATAAACTTCTGGGGCTATTACTACAGTGGTATATATTGGGAAGTATTTCCCTACTAGTGTATAGATTTAATAATGATAGATGGTCTTACATGAAGGTAGGTATTGTTCAATTCCCCCCTTTATGCGACTTGTAGTCATTCATTTAGCTGGCTTTTTGTCTTGTCATTAGCTTTCAGGACAGCAATTTCTATTATATTTTAGCTTTGGTGGTGGTGGACCACTCTTATGGCGTTTTGCAATGGTGTGGACTATCTGATCTAAAAGCAACCTGCTGCTCCCCCCCTTCTACCCCCCCCCCCCCCCCCCGACATGTTTTGCCATTGCTGGCTTCTTCAGGGAAATTAAGCTGCAAATGGTCCCCATATGGGACCAAGCAAGCTTATATTATGTTGGTCCATGATGTCATGAGGAACTACCTATAAGGAAGTCAGAAATACTGGACCAATCAGAGATATATGGAGGATAATGTAATGTTGTTGCTAATAGGTTAGAATTGGTATCCATCAAAAAGAGGGAATCTATAGGTGCTTACAGCACAACAGCGTTCTTACCTGGCCTGGAGGCTAAGCCCCAGAATTGGCACATCTTATGGATGCACCATTTCTGGGGTGTCGGAGAGCTGATGTTCTTACTCGAGGGGGCAATATCCATGGCCCCTTTCTAGCCTATAAATATAAGCCCAAAAGCCCTCAGCTGTCTGCCTAGCCTTGGCTGGCTATTAATTAAAAGGGAGACCCCACATCATTTTTTGCGGGTGCCAACCATTGTAATAACCAATAAAGGCTAAGTAGATATTAATAGCCTCAGAATCTCCATGTGAATTACCCTCTTTCCAGGCTATAAACATTTGCCCCAGCTGTCAGCTTTTCTTCAGCTGGTTAATAAAATTGTGGGGAATCCTATGCTACTTTTTAAATTTGTTAAATTAATAGCTAAATACATGTACACTAAACTATACATGCCCTGCACTGATTATATATCTAAATAATATCTATCTATTGCTGTATCCAAGGAAATATTCTTCAAGATTTATCGATATATGAAAGAGATTAGATATACAGACAGAAAGATACAAAATGATTTATATAAATATGTGAGTGAGAGAAAGTTTATAATAAGTGCTTTGTGTGTGCAGTTTACTGTACATGTATTTTTTTCATACTAAATTATTGTCTGTAAAAAATGGCATGCGACATTTTATTAACCAACAAAGGGAAAGCGAACAGCTGGAGGTAGATGTTTATAGCCTGGAAAGGGTGTAACACCCATGTAGCTTCCCAGGCTATTAATATCAGCTCACAGATGTATACTAAGCATTTACTGCTTATTAAACTGGGGGACCCCCAATTTTTTTTTTTTTATATTTAATATATACTAGCTGAAGAGCCCGGCGTTGCCTGGGCATAGTAAATATCTGTGGTTAGTTATAGCACGTCACTTCTCTTATTTTCCCATCACGCCTCTCATTTTCCCAATCACATCTTTAATTTTCCCCCTCACATCTCTCATTTTCTCCCTCACACCTCTCATTCCCCCCTAACACTTGTCATTTCGACCTCACATCTGTCATTTTCCGATCACTACACTATTTTCCCTCACTCCTCTCATTTTGCACTCACACCTTTTCATTTTCACCTCACACCTCTCATTTTCACCTCAGTATATACATGTTTGTCATCTCCCTTATATATAGTATACACCTGTATGTCATCTCCTGTATATAGTATATACCTGTATGTCATCTCCCCTGTATATTGTATATACCTGCTGTGTGTCATCTCCCCTGTATATAGTATATACCTGTATGTCATCTCCTCCTATATATAATATATACCTGTATGTCATCTCCTCCTATATATAGTATATACCTGTATGTCATCTCCTCCTATATATAGTATATACCTGTATGTCATCTCCTTCTATATATAGTATATACCTGTATGTCATCTCCTCCTGTATATAGTATATACCTGTGTGTCATCTCCCCTGTATATAGTATATATCTGTGTGTCATCTCCTCCTGTATATAGTATATACCTGTATGTCATCTTCTATATATAGCATATACCTGTATGTCATCTCCTCCTGTATATAGTATATACATGTAGGTAATCTGCTCCTGTATATAGTATATACCTGTGTGTCATCTCCTCCTGTATTTAGTATATAACTGTATGTCATCTCCTCCTGTATATAGTATGTACGTGTATGTCATCTCCTCCTCTATATAGTATATACCTGTGTGTTATCTCTCCTGTATATAGTATATATCTGTGTGTCATCTCCCCTGTATATAGTATATACCTGTGTGATCTCCTGTATTAGACCTCGTTAACACGTTATTTGCTCAGTATTTTTACCTCAGTATTTGTAAGATAAATTGGCAGCCTGATAAATCCCCAGCCAACAGGAAGCCCTCCCCCTGGCAGTATATATTAGCTCACACATACACATAATAGACAGGTCATGTGACTGACAGCTGCTGTATTTCCTATATGGTACATTTGTTGCTCTTGTAGTTTGTCTGCTTATTAATCAGATTTTTATTTTTGAAGGCTAATACCAGACTTGTGTGTGTTTTAGGGCGAGTTTCGTTTGTCAAGTTGTGTGTGTTGAGTTGTGTGTGGCGACATGCATGTAGCGACTTTTGTTAGATGAGTTTTGTGTGGCAACATGCGTGTAGCAACTTTTTGTGTGTCGAGTTGCATGTAACAGGTTAGTGTAGCAAGTTGTGTGCAGCAATTTTTGCGCATGGCGAGTTTTGCGCGTGGTGAGTTTTATGTCTGGTGCCTTTTGAGTTTGTGCAAGTTTTGTGTGAGGCAACTTTTGCATGTGTTGCAAATTTTGTGCATGTGGCAATTTTTCCGCGTGTGCAAGTTTTGCGTGTGGCGAGTTTTCCATGAGGTGAGTTTTGCACTTGTGGCGAGTTTTGCGTGAGCCTAGTTTTTGCATGTGGCGAGTTTTGCGCGTGGCGAGTTTTGAGCGGCAACTTTTGTGTTTCGACTTTTATGTGGCGAGGTTGGTGTATGTGTGGTGAAATGTGTGCTGAGGGTGGTATATGTGTTCAAGCACGTGGTAGTGTGTGGCGCATTTTGTGTGTGTGTTCATATCCCCATGTGTGGTGAGTATCTCATGTCAGGGCCCCACCTTAGCAACTGATCGGTATATACTCTTTTGCGCCATCGCTCTCATTCTTTAAGTCCCCCTTGTTCACATCTGGCAGCTGTCAATTTGCCTCCTACACTTTTCCTTTCACTTTTTCCCATTATGTGGACAGGGGAAAAATAGTTTGGTGAATTGGAAAGCGCAGAGTTAAAATTTCACCTCACAACATAGCCTATGACGCTCTCAGGGTCCAGACGTGTGACTGTGCAAAATTTTGTTTCTGTAGCTGCGACGCCTCCAACACTTTTCCTTTCACTTTTTTCCCCATTATGTAGATAGGGGCAAAATTGTTTGGTGAATTGGAAAGCGCGGGGTTAAAATTTCACCTCACAACGTAGCCTATGACGCTCTCAGGGTCCAGACGTGTGACTGTGCAAAATGTTGTTGCTGTAGCTGCGACGCTTCCAACACTTTTCCTTTCACTTTTTTCCCCATTATGTAGATAGGGGCAAAATTGTTTGGTGAATTGGAATGCGCGGGGTTAAAATTTCGCCTCACAATATAGCCTATGACGCTCTCGGGGTCCAGACGTGTGACTGTGCAAAATTTTGTGGCTGTAGCTGCGACGGTGCAGATGCCAATCCCGGACATACACACACACATACACACACACACACACATACACACCGTTAAGGACCGGCGGAACGCACCAAGTATAGATGATATGAAACTAGGTGCGTTCGCAGTCCGAGGTCCACCGTGCAGGTAAAGACCCTGCTGCTAGTAAAGTGGACTATATGGCGGTACTAAGTATACACACATGGGTTAACTTCACCCTGCGTGAAGGAAGCGATCCTGTTGCGTCACAGGACCGCAGTACCGCACATAGAGCGCGAGCAAGAAGTCAGCGAACTCAACCCCTACTCAGGATTGAAGTCCGATTAGACACTTGCTGGCACAACACCGCAACTGGGTGTGTAAGGAAACTAATAAATAGAATATAAAGGCACGAGAGTGCGTGCGGTGCCGCACTGACAGACGCCACTAACCACCCAGGCTTGGGTAAGGAAAGCGCAGAGGAAGCGCACGGCGCCGTACTGGCGGACACAGCAACTGGACGCTGTGATGTGTGTTACGTGCAGATGGCTAGTCGGGCGCTAGATAGCTACCATCATCCGCGAGCAGTCAACAACACTAGGGAGGGATACTTAGGAGCTTTCATCCATCCACATACATCCATCTACACACACACATTATCAAGACAATACTAGCGCATGGCCGTGCGGTCATGCGCAGTTTATATAGTTGCAGCACAGGAAGTAGCTACAGAAGTTTTGCCCTTTCAGGACCTGCCAAGAGGACCAATGGGATGTGCTGCAGTGCCTGAGCATGTGACCCTCGATCTCCAATGGGAGATCTTGCCCTGGGCATGCTCAGTGTGTGCAAATAAGGACTTAGTCCCAGAGAAGCCCGCTCGCCGCAGATCAGTGCAGGGTACAACAGGAGAGCCAGAAAAGACAGCAGTAACCCCCTGCACAGAATCAGTCCCAGCAAGACGCTGGGAGCGGCGCCTCCGCTGAGCAGAGCCCACGGCGGCCGAAGCAGAATGGGAGACCGCAGCAGACACGGATCGAGATTCCCCCTGTGCAGCAGAGGAAACTTGACTCCTAACACACATTCAGCTTTATATAGTAGATATATAATGCAGAGCAAAGGCTAAGCAGACAGCTGTGGGCTGATATTAACCCCTTTCTGACCTGGAACGGGATAGTACGTCTGAGGTCAGAAGCCCCGCTTTGATGCCCGCTCCTTGAGACCCCTATGGTTACTGATCCCCGCTAGCTGAGAGCGCCACCCTGTGGTCAGCGATCATAGCACACCTGCATTTCTGCTGCATCTAATCCAGTTAATAGTTTTGGGCCTAGGAGCAGTGTCTGCACGTCAGCAGAGTAGCCCGCCTGTGAAACTAACTACACCACCTGTGTATCTCAATTTTTACAGCATCTAACCCAGTTAATAGTTTTGGGCCTAGTACCACAGTTTGGCCACTCAGTTCTGCTCGGTTTTCATCCATCGGTTGTTGTGCCAACAACTACAGATACAGAGTTGCCAATTAGTTAAGCACTAAAATGAGTGGCAAAAGGCCTGCTGCAGGCGGAAAGGGGAATAGGCATGTTGGAAAGGGATAAAAAGGTTGTGTCTGTGGGGTAGGTGGTAAAGCAACAGTAACATCTGCAGAAGAAAGACCATCTTCCAGCCAAAGTAAGATCTCTGCTTCTTTTCGTGGACAATCTGATGTGATCCCTTTCTTATGACCATCGCTACAAGCATAGCCAAACATTCCAGATGAGGCACAAAAACAGCAGGTGCTTGAACGGATATCAAGTGCTCGTTCAAGTGGTCTCTCCTCCATGTCAACTTCAACTTCAACATCACAACTACTCCAGTCCTCAGAGTTGTCACCCCAATCGCACTTGCTTCCTCACAGCTCCCAAGTCTCCAGCCGTGCATCTGAGCATGGGGTAACACACATGGTTGAGTCTGTAGAGCTGTTTACACATACTGTAGCCTGGGAATTCAGAGGTCTGCTCCAGAGCTTCTGTGAATCCAGACGAGGAAATGATCTGCACTGATGCCCAGAACCTTTGTGAATCGGATCTAGGCCCAGACAAAGAAGGTTCTGAGCATAATGTAGACCCTCGTTCCCAAACTGTAACTCCTGTTGGTGGAGACAATGAGGAAGATGATGATGAGACTGAGAAACCTGATTGGAACGAAAACTTGGCTTTTAGGTCAGGGCAGGAAAAGGTTGGCTCTGAGGATGTCGGGTGTGAGAACACACAGGATGATGATGACGAGGTTGTAGACCCCACTTACTGTCAACCCCCAGTCCATGAGGTCAGCAGAGGAGGTGGAGGAGGATGCTACTGACGAGTGTGACGATGAGGTTACGTTGTGCCTTCTTGGACAGAGATGGAGTACTGGAAGCACGTCAACAACTGCATCCTCAACCCCAACTGTGCCTCAGACCAGAAGTCGTGGTGGCTCTTCAGGTCGCACGGGCTCTAAGCCTTGCATAGCTTGGGCATTTTTTGACATTGCAAAGGATGACCCAACTCATGTTGTTGTAAGATTTGTCAACAAAATCTCAGCAGAGGACAAAAAATGACTAGCTTGAGTACTTCATGCATGAACCGTCACATGGATATGAGGCATAAGTTGCAGTGGGAAGATCACTGTGCTACAATGCGGCCTAGTGAGCCAGGTCAACCACCATCTGCCCCATCAAGTGCATCCACCTCCTCTTCATCCTCTGTGACTGTGGGGACAGTAGTCGCACATGGTTTTGGACGCAGACCTTACACCGTTTTACCCGCAACAGCCAGTGTGATTGGCATGTTGTCAGGACATTTGCAAGTGGAAACACCTGCTGTTGTTGAGCACTCTCCGACATCGACACCACATTTTGATCAAGGCAACATATCATCTCCGCCTGCACCTTCCTCACACACCAGCAGTTTGCCGGGGACACCCTACTCAACTCCGTCTAAGCACGGCAGCAAGCCCTCAGTCCCTCAGATGTGGACAAGTAAAAGACCATTTCCTCCTAGCCACGACAAAGCTAAGAGGTTGAATTTCTCCATCTGCAAGCTGTTGGCTACAGAAATGCTGCTTTTCCGCCTGGTGGACACAGAGGATTTTTGAGACCTTATGTCCGTCGCAGTGCCCCAGTACCAGATGCCCAGTCGCCACTACTTCTCAAAGAAAGCTGTGCCTGTGCTACACCAGCATGTCGCACACAACATCACCGCTTCCTTGAGAAACTCTGTGTGTGACAGGGTGCATTTCACCACAGACACTTGGATGAGTAGACATGGACTGGGGCATTGCATGTCAGTGACTGGGCACTGGGTAACTACGGCGACATCAGGAGAAGGGGCTGCTGTCCAAGTCTTGCCGTCCCCACGAGTTGCTCGTCGATCCTCTGTATCTAGAAGTTCCTCCACTGCTTCTGCCTCCTCAACCTCCTCTCGGTCCTCCACCTGCACCCAAAGCGTGTCTGTTAATGCCACCCGCGTTGTAGCTGCGCAGAAGGAATCCTGCACACCTCCTCACTATGCTGTCACCAGGGCTCAACAGCATCAGACAGTGTTTACATTGAAATGTCTGGGAAATGTGAGTCACACAGCTGAGGAGTTGTGGTCAGCTCTGGAGACCGAGTTCCATCAATGGTTGTCTCCACTCAACCTGCAGCCAGGGAAGGCTGTGTGCGACAATGCTGCAAACCTGGGTGCAGCCCTTTGCCGGGGCAATGTCACACACGTGCCTTGTATGGCTCACGTTTTGAACCTGGCTGTCCAGCAATTTTTATCCCACTATCCCAGACTAGATGGGCTTCTGCAGAGGGCACGGTCGCTGTGTGCTCACTTCCGACGTTCGCATCCCGCAGCTCAATTACTTACATCTCTACAAAAGTCATTGGGCCTGCCAGTTCACTGGCTGAAATGCGATGTGCCCACACTGTGGAATTCAACTCTGCACATATTGCAGCAACTGTGGCAGCAACGACGAGCCCTGATGCAATACGTTATGATGTATAGCCTGGGCCAACGAGATCAAGAGGTTGGGGCAAATCACGCTGCAGGAGTGAAATAGCAACGAAGATGTTTAGTGCTGATGATGCCATTATCAGCATGACCATTCCGGTGATTTACATGCTGGAGCACACCTTAAACAGTGTTCGGAGTCAGGTGGTGGAACAAGAGGAGGAGGAGGAGGAACAGGAGGAGTCGTATGCAGAAGGGATAATATCTCCGAGGTCAAGAAGGTTGGCAGCACCAAGTCGGCTGGCATTGGAGGCTGGGGGAGAGGGATTACTGAGGGCACATGGTAGCTGCCAAACTGTTGAGGAAGGTGCAGGAGGCGAGGAAGAAGTGGAGGAAGAACTGGCGCTGGGCATGGAAGACTCATCAGATGAGGGAGACCTTGATCAAATTTCTGTTGCGCGAGGTTGGGGGGATAGGGCAGACGAAGGAAGCCTGATTCTCACCTCACCACCACCAAGACAACAAGGACTTGATCCTCCTGGATGCGCAAGACACATGAGTGCCTTCTTGCTGCACTACCTGCAACATGACCCTCGGATTGTCAGAATCCGAAGTAATGCCGACTACTGGGTTGCCACATTCTTAGATCCCCGATACAAAAGCAAATTTGGCGAAATAATTCCTGCCATATAAAGGGATTCCCACATGCAGGAGTATCAGCAGAGACTGTTACAGAATCTAACATCTGCTTTTCCGCAAAACACCAGTGGTGCACATAGTCAATCTCTGAGTTCTAACTTGCCAATCGTGGGACAATCAAGTCATCACTCAAACGGTAACAGTAACATCTTATCTGGTGGCAACAGCAATTTTTTCCAATCGTTTCAAGATTTTTTTAGACCATCCTTTGCAAGGCCACAGGAGACAAGAAGTCTGATGCACAACCAACGCCTAGAGAGGAAGGTACAAGAGTATCTTAAAGTTAACATTGATGCCATGACTGTGGACCCTTGCTCATTTTGAGCTTCCAATCTTGAAAAGTGGCCTGAGCTCGCCACTCACGCCTTGGAGATCTTGTCGTGCCCCGCAGCCAGCGTTCTCTCTGAACGTGTGTTCAGCACTGCTGGTGGTGTGCTGACAGATAAGCGCAAGCGGCTGTCCAATGACAATGTAGACAGACTAACGTTCATCAAGATGAACAAATCCTGGATCCGCAAGGACTTTTCTACCCCTGTGTCATCTTGGGGATTTTTGAAAATCACCTCACCATCCGTTTAAAAAAAAACTCTGGCGAAATTGATGCCACTTAAGTGGCGTCTGTGGCCGAATATTTGGAAAAAATGGAGACTCTTTATTTAGTCCCCTTGCTGTGTTTTACATGACGTTGCCATCGTCAATTCCAGGTGGGTGAGGTCGTCTGCAGAGTTGTTTACTCATACTATGGCCTGGGATTCAGAGGTCTGCTCCAAAGCTTCAGTGTCTGCTAGTCAGCAGAGTAGCCCAGCCACCCACCGCCTGTTTACCTAAGTACTATTTTTAACGGCATCTGGCCCAGGAAATCCTTTTGGGCCTAGTAGAATTTATTGCTACTCAGCAGCGTACCCCACCCGTGAAGCAAGCTACACTGCCTGTTTACCTAAGTACTATTTTGTAACGGCATTTAGCCCAGGAAATTATTTTGGGCCTAGTAGAATTTGGTGCTATTCAGCAGCGTACCGCACCCATGAAGCAAGCTACACCGCCTGTTTACCTAACTACTATTTTGTAACGGCATCTAGCACAGGAAATCATTTTGGGCCTAGTAGAATTTAGTGCTACTCAGCAGCGTACCCCCCCATGAAGACAGCTACACAGCCTGTTTACCTAGGTACTATTTTGTAACGGCATCTAGCTCAGGAAATCCTTTTGGGCCTAGTAGAATTTAGTGTTACTCAGCAGCGTACCCCATCCATGAAGCAAGCTACACCGCCTGCTTACCTAAATACTATTTTGTAACGGCATCTAGCCCAGGAAATTCTTTTGGGCCTAGTAGAATTTGGTGCTACTCAGCAGCGTACCCCACCCATGAAGCAAGCTACACCGCCTGTTTACCTAACTACTATTTTTTAACAGCATCTGGCCCAGGAAATCCTTTTGGGCCTAGTAGCAATTTCTGCTACTCAGCAGAGTACCCCACCCATGAAGCAAGCTACACCGCCTTCTTTCTTTCTCAATCTAACCCCTCGGCTCTGGGGTGTCCACTTTCCCTACAGCTCTCTCACACTGTGGCGAATCTTTTGGGCCCAGGCATAAGAAGTCGTCGAGGCAGTGGATAATATGTGCCGCCTTACAAACGTCCAAGACGACTCATTCGAGGAAGCAACTAAATGCCTCAAATAGTGAGCAGGATATGGAGCACCCGATGGGCAAACAGCGATCTATGTAGTATGCTCCTTCACAGAAGCAGCCCAATGGGAGGACACTATTCGGAGGCACAGGTAGTAACCGGAACGCCCCCTCAATGTCTGTTTTGGCCATTAGGGTGCCCCTTACCAACTTCTTGACCCACCTGATTGCCTCGTCAAAGGAGGTACAGTAAATAGTACTGTACTTGGTTCTGCGTCGATGTTGTCGTTTACTGACCTGCCCCTTGGATATGACAAATGGTGGATTAGTCTGAATGTATTGGGTTCATTTTTTGGCACAACTCCCAACGGGGGTACCACTACGTCTTCTAAGGAAAGTGTTCTGAATGGACCCGCCGCCAGTCTACCTAAAGATATTTCTTTTTTAATTTTTTTTGTCAAGACGTCTGGATGTTGGTAGAGTGATTTTAGATTTTTACTCCAGCCTTTCTTGATTTTAGAAGGGCATGACATGCCTATACCTGTGTCTCCTCCTCCTTTTACTCCTCCACCTCTTTCCTTTTTGCATGACTATATATATCACGTTTTTTTGGTGATTACACTATACAGTAAATCCCAAAACAAGTGGTGCTTTAAAAGTAAAATATTTTTTATTGAACACAAGTTAAAATCATACAGTAGAAAAAAGATGCAAGATCCAATGAAAGAGGGACATGCAACCATAGGAAAACCACCAGATAATTATAACACTGCAGTGTGACTAATAAAAAAAGGGCTAAATACCTCATACAAAAAGCCACTATCTAGGTCTAATTGGAAAAGATCCAAAGCCCATGCTGCCCATATAATTTACTAGTGTCTAAATCCCAGACAATGGAGTATAATGGCAGCTAAAGAGCATAATAGGATTTCATTAACCCTAGTGACTGAAATCATAAATATATGGGTAAAGCTCCATATAGTACAATAGTAACACATTACCTGGAGTGTGTGATGTGGTTTTCCTCGGCGTCCCTCTGCCTCGACGCGCGGTCCACTGACCGCTTCTTCAGGAGGCGTGACTATATGTAGTTGTGACTTTTCCATGTGTTTGCTATGTCTTCTGAGCAGTTTGTCAGCTTTTGGACACCTTTTAAGGTTTTTTCTATGTGTTTGTATGTGTTTGTGTTTGCCTGCCATTGGTTTCAATGGGGTTAGACGGTGTTCGTCGAACGTTCGACGAACATTCGTCGAACATGTCCCAGTTCGACGAACTGAACCGAACCCGAACACTGGGGAGGTGCCTCAATACTAGTTTCAATGTTTAGGCACATCAGTGGCTCTCCAAACGCAACATGGCATTCCATCTCAATTCCAGTCAATTTTGCATTGAAAAGTTAAATGGTGCTCCTTCCCTTCCAAGCTCTGCCATGCGCCCAAACAGTGGTTTACCCCCACATATGGGGTATCAGCGTACTCAGGACAAATTGTACAACAACTTTTGTGGTCCAATTTCTTCTCTTACCCTTGGAAAAATAAAAAATTGTTGGCGAAAAGATCATTTTTGTGAAAAAATATGATTTTTTATTTTTTACGGCTCTGAATTATAAACTTCTGTGAAGCACTTGGTGGGTCAAAGTGCTCACCACACATCTAGAAATGTTCCTTAGGGGGTCTACTTTCCAAAATGGTGTCACTTATGGAGGGTTTCAATGTTTAGGCACATCAGTGGCTCTCCAAACTCAACTTCGCGTCCCATCTCAATTCCTGTCAATTTTGCATTGAAAAGTCAAATGGCGCTCCTTCCCTTCCGAGCTGTCCTGTCATGATCCCAATGGCAGGGGATCACAAAAGGACAAGCACAAAAACAAAACAAGCTCTAGGGTGATGGAACCTGAGCTGACCGCGATCCTGAACCTAAACACACAACTAGCAGTAGCCGGGGAACGTGCCTACGATGATTCCTAGACGTCTCGCGCCAGCCGAAGGATTAACTTCCCCTATCAGAAGAAACACAGACCTCACTTGCCTCCAGAGAAACACCCCACAGAAATAGCAGCCCCCCACATGTAATAACGGTGAAATGAGAGGAAAGCACATACGTAGTTATGAAAATAGAATCAGCAAAAATGAGGCCCGCTAAAGCTAGATAGCAGAGGATACAAAAGTGAACTGCGCGGTCAGCGAAAAACCCTTCAAAAAACCATCCTGAAATTACTTGAACTCATGTGCCAACTCATGGAACATGAGGAGTAATTTCAGCCCACTAGAGCAACCAGCAGCAAGGAATCACATATCAGCAAGCTGGACTAAGACAAAAATAAAGCAAAACGTGGAACAGGAAAATCAAAACTTAGCTTGTCCTGAAGATAACAGACGCAGGGAGCAGAGGTGAAAAGACACGCTGATTACATTGATAGCCGGCGAGGAAATGACAAAAAAGCCAGGTTAAATAGGAAACTCCCATAACCTGATGGAACAGGTGGAGACCAGAGACCGCAGAGAACACAAGTCACCCAGTACCATCAGTAACCACCAGAGGGAGCCCAAAAACAGAACTCACAACAGTACCCCCCCCTTGAGGAGGGGTCACCGAACCCTCACGAGAACCACCAGGGCGACCAGGATGAGCCCTATGAAAAGCACGGACCAAATCGGCAGCATGAACATCAGAGGCAATCACCCAAGAATTATCCTCCTGACCATAACCCTTCCACTTGACCAAATACTGGAGTTTCCGTCTGGAAACACGAGAATCCAAGATCTTCTCCACAACATACTCCAATTCACCCTCCACCAGCACCGGAGCAGGAGGCTCAAGCGAAGGAACAACAGGTACCTCAAACTTCCGCAACAACGACCGATGGAACACATTATGAATAGCAAACGATGCCGGAAGATCCAAACGAAACGACACAGGGTTAAGAATTTCCAAGATCCTATAGGGACCGATGAACCGAGGCTTGAACATAGGAGAAGAGACCTTCATAGGAACAAAACGAGAAGACAACCACACCAAGTCCCCAACAAGAAGTCGAGGACCCACGCGGCGATGGCGGTTAGCAAACTGCTGAGCCCTCTCCTGGGACAACTTCAAATTGTCCACCACATGACTCCAAATCCGATGCAACCTATCCACCACCATGTCCACTCCAGGACAATCAGAAGGCTCCACCTGACCAGAGGAAAAACGAGGATGAAACCCCGAATTACAAAAGAAAGGAGAAACCAAGGTAGCAGAACTAGCCCGATTATTAAGGGCAAACTCGGCAAGCGGCAAAAAGGAAACCCAGTCATCTTGATCAGCAGAAACAAAACACCTTAAATAAGTTTCTAAAGTCTGATTAGTTCGTTCCGTCTGGCCATTCGTCTGGGGATGGAATGCAGACGAAAAGGACAAATCAATGCCCATCTTAGCACAGAACGTCCGCCAAAATCTAGACACAAACTGGGATCCCCTGTCAGAAACGATGTTCTCCGGAATGCCATGCAAACGGACCACGTTTTGAAAAAACAGAGGGACCAACTCAGAGGAGGAAGGTAACTTAGGCAAGGGTACCAGATGAACCATCTTAGAAAAGCGGTCACACACAACCCATATGACGGACATTTTTTGAGAGACAGGGAGATCTGAAATAAAGTCCATGGAAATGTGCGTCCAAGGTCTCTTCGGGATAGGCAAAGGTGACAACAATCCACTGGCCCGAGAACAGCAAGGCTTAGCCCGAGCGCAAACTCCACAAGACTGCACGAAAGAACGCACATCCCTCGACAAGGAAGGCCACCAAAAAGACCTGGCAACCAAGTCTCTAGTACCAAATATTCCAGGATGACCTGCCAACACAGAAGAATGGACCTCGGAGATGACTCTACTGGTCCAATTATCCGGAACAAACAGTCTTTCCGGCGGACAACGATCAGGTTTATCCGCCTGAAACTCCTGCAAAGCACGTCGCAAGTCTGGGGAGACAGCCGACAAAATCACCCCATCTCTAAGGATACCAGTGGGCTCCGAATTTCCAGGGGAGTCAGGCACAAAACTCCTAGAAAGAGCATCCGCCTTCACATTCTTTGAACCTCGCAGGTACGAAACCACAAAATTGAAACGGGAGAAAAATAGTGACCAACGAGCCTGTCTAGGATTCAGACGCTTGGCAGACTCAAGGTACATCAGATTTTTGTGATCAGTCAAGACCACCACACGATGTCTAGCACCCTCAAGCCAATGACGCCACTCCTCAAACGCCCACTTCATGGCCAAAAGCTCCCGATTACCAACATCATAATTCTGTTCAGCGGGCGAAAATTTTCTAGAAAAGAACGCACATGGCTTCATCACTGAGCCATCGGAGCTTCTCTGTGACAAAACCGCCCCCGCTCCGATCTCGGAAGCATCAACCTCAACCTGAAAAGGAAGCGACGTATCTGGCTGACGCAACACAGGAGCCGAAGAAAACCGGCGCTTAAGTTCCTGAAAGGCCTCCACAGCCGCAGGAGACCAATCAGTAATATCAGCACCCTTTTTAGTCAAATCTGTCAAAGGCTTAACAACACTAGAAAAATTAGTTATGAAGCGACGATAAAAATTAGCAAAGCCTAAGAACTTCTGTAGACTCTTAAGAGATGTAGGCTGCGTCCAGTCACAAATAGCCTGAACCTTGACGGGATCCATCTCAATAGTAGAAGGGGAAAAAATATACCCCAAAAAAGAAATCTTCTGGACTCCAAAGAGACATTTAGAACCTTTTACAAACAAAGAATTGGTCCGCAGAACCTGAAACACCTTCCTGACTTGCTGAACATGAGACTCCCAGTCATCAGAAAAAACCAAAACATCATCCAAATACACGATAATAAATTTATCCAGATATTCACGGAAAATATCGTGCATAAAAGACTGGAAGACAGAAGGAGCATTAGAAAGTCCAAAAGGCATCACCAAATACTCGAAATGGCCCTCAGGCGTATTAAATGTGGTTTTCCACTCATCACCCTGCCTTATCCGCACAAGATTATACGCACCCCGAAGATCAATCTTAGTGAACCATTTAGCCCCCTTAATGCGAGTGAACAAATCAGTCAACAATGGCAAAGGATACTGATATTTGACTGTAATCTTATTCAAAAGACGATAATCTATGCAAGACCTCAAGGAACCATCCTTTTTGGCCACAAAAAAAAAACCTGCTCCCAAAGGGGACGAAGATGGACGGATATGTCCCTTTTCCAAGGACTCCTTAACATAATTCCACATAGCAGTATGCTCTGGCACTGACAGATTGAACAAGCGACCTTTAGGGAATTTACTGCCAGGAATCAAATCTATAGCACAATCGCAATCCCTGTGAGGAGGAAGCGAACTGAGCTTAGGCTCCTCAAAAACCTCCCGATAATCAGACAGAAATACCGGAACCTCAGAAGGAGTAGATGAAGCGATAGAAATCGGAGATGCATCATCATGAACCCCCTGACATCCCCAGCTTAACACAGACATTGTTTTCCAGTCCAGGACTGGGTTATGAGTTTGTAACCATGGCAGACCAAGCACTAAGACATCATGTAAATTATACAGTACCAGGAAGCGAATCACCTCCTGATGAACGGGAGTCATACGCATGGTCACTTGTGTCCAGTACTGAGGTTTATTCATAGCCAAAGGTGTAGAGTCAATTCCTTTCAAAGGAATAGGAACTTCCAGAGGTTCCAGACTAAACCCACAGCGATTGGCAAATGACCAATCCATAAGACTCAGGGCAGCGCCTGAATCCACATAGGCATCGACGGAAATGGATGATAATGAACAAATCAGCGTCACAGACAGAATGAACTTAGACTGTAAAGTACCAATGGCAACAGGCTTATCAACCTTTTTTGTGCGTTTAGAGCATGCTGATATAACATGAGCTGAATCACCACAATAAAAACACAATCCATTTTTCCGCCTATAATTTTGCCGTTCACTTCTGGACTGAATTCTATCACATTGCATTATCTAAGGTGCCTGTTCAGAAGACACCGCCAAATGGTGCACAGGTTTGCGCTCCCGTAAACGCCGATCAATCTGAATAGCCATAGTCATGGACTCATTCAGACCTGTAGGCGCCGGGAACCCCACCATAACATCTTTAATGGCCTCAGAAAGGCCATCTCTGAATTTTGCAGCCAGAGCGCACTCATTCCACTGAGTAAGCACCGACCATTTCCGAAATTTCTGACAATATATTTCTGCTTCATCTTGCCCCTGAGAGAGAGCCAATAAAGCTTTTTCAGCCTGAATCTCTAGGTTAGGTTCCTCATAGAGCAAACCCAATGCCAGAAAAAACGCATCCACATTGAGCATCGCAGGATCCCCTGGTGCCAATGCAAATGCCCAATTCTGAGGGTCACCCCGCAGGAAAGATATAACAATCTTGACCTGCTGAGCAGGGTCTCCAGAGGAGCGAGATTTCAAGGAAAGAAACAACTTGCAATTGTTCCTAAAATTCAGAAAACTAGATCTATCTCCAGAAAAAAACTCTGGAATAGGAATTCTAGGTTCCGACATAGGCGCATGTACAACAAAATCTTGTATATTTTGAACCTTAGCAGCAAGATTATTCAGGCTGGAAGCCAAACTCTGGACGTCCATGATAAACAGCTGAGGTCAGAGCCATTCAAGGATTAAGAGGAGGAAAGAAGAGGCCAAGCTGCAATTAAGGCTAGGCAGCAAACACTGAGGAGGGAAAAAAAAAAAAAAAAAAAACTTCTTCAGACTACTTTTCCTCCTACTTCAGCCAAAACGATGACCAATTTTTTTTCTTTAGGCCGGCTATACTGTCATGATCCCAATGGCAGGGGATCACAAAAGACAAGCACAAAAACAAAACAAGCTCTAGGGTGATGGAACCTGAGCTGACTGCGATCCTGAACCTAAACACACAACTAGCAGTAGCCGGGGAACGTGCCTACGATGATTCCTAGACGTCTCGCGCCAGCCGAAGGATTAACTTCCCCTATCAGAAGAAACACAGACCTCACTTGCCTCCAGAGAAACACCCCACAGAAATAGCAGCCCCCCACATGTAATAACGGTGAAATGAGAGGAAAGCACATACGTAGTTATGAAAATAGAATCAGCAAAAATGAGGCCCGCTAAAGCTAGATAGCAGAGGATACAAAAGTGAACTGCGCGGTCAGCGAAAAACCCTTCAAAAAACCATCCTGAAATTACTTGAACTCATGTAACATAGTAACATAGTAACATAGTTAGTAAGGCCGAAAAAAGACATTTGTCCATCCAGTTCAGCCTATATTCCATCATAATAAATACCCAGATCTACGTCCTTCTACAGAACCTAATAATTGTATGATACAATATTGTTCTGCTCCAGGAAGACATCCAGGCCTCTCTTGAACCCCTCGACTGAGTTCGCCATCACCACCTCCTCAGGCAAGCAATTCCAGATTCTCACTGCCCTAACAGTAAAGAATCCTCTTCTATGTTGGTGGAAAAACCTTCTCTCCTCCAGACGCAAAGAATGCCCCCTTGTGCCCGTCACCTTCCTTGGTATAAACAGATCCTCAGCGAGATATTTGTATTGTCCCCTTATATACTTATACATGGTTATTAGATCGCCCCTCAGTCGTCTTTTTTCTAGACTAAATAATCCTAATTTCGCTAATCTATCTGGGTATTGTAGTTCTCCCATCCCCTTTATTAATTTTGTTGCCCTCCTTTGTACTCTCTCTAGTTCCATTATATCCTTCCTGAGCACCGGTGCCTAAAACTGGACACAGTACTCCATGTGCGGTCTAACTAGGGATTTGTACAGAGGCAGTATAATGCTCTCATCATGTGTATCCAGACCTCTTTTAATGCACCCCATGATCCTGTTTGCCTTGGCAGCTGCTGCCTGGCACTGGCTGCTCCAGGTAAGTTTATCATTAACTAGGATCCCCAAGTCCTTCTCCCTGTCAGATTTACCCAGTGGTTTCCCGTTCAGTGTGTAATGGTGATATTGATTCCCTCTTCCCATGTGTATAACCTTACATTTATCATTGTTAAACCTCATCTGCCACCTTTCAGCCCAAGTTTCCAACTTATCCAGATCCATCTGTAGCAGAATACTATCTTCTCTTGTATTAACTGCTTTACATAGTTTTGTATCATCTGCAAATATCGATATTTTACTGTGTAAACCTTCTACCAGATCATTAATGAATATGTTGAAGAGAACAGGTCCCAATACTGACCCCTGCGGTACCCCACTGGTCACAGCGACCCAGTTAGAGACTATACCATTTATAACCACCCTCTGCTTTCTATCACTAAGCCAGTTACTAACCCATTTACACACATTTTCCCCCAGACCAAGCATTCTCATTTTGTGTACCAACCTCTTGTGCGGCACGGTATCAAACGCTTTGGAAAAATCGAGATATACCACGTCCAATGACTCACCGTGGTCCAGTCTATAGCTTACCTCTTCATAAAAACTGATTAGATTGGTTTGACAGGAGCGATTTCTCATAAACCCATGCTGATATGGAGTTAAACAGTTATTCTCATTGAGATAATCCAGAATAACATCCCTCAGAAACCCTTCAAATATTTTACCAACAATAGAGGTTAGACTTACTGGCCTATAATTTCCAGGTTCACTTTTAGAGCCCTTTTTGAATATTGGCACCACATTTGCTATGCACCAGTCCTGCGGAACAGACCCTGTCGCTATAGAGTCACTAAAAATAAGAAATAATGGTTTATCTATTACATTACTTAGTTCTCTTAGTACTCGTGGGTGTATGCCATCCGGACCCGGAGATTTATCTATTTTAATCTTATTTAGCCGGTTTCGCACCTCTTCTTGGGTTAGATTGGTGACCCTTAATATAGGGTTTTCATTGTTTCTTGGGATTTCACCTAGCATTTCATTTTCCACCGTGAATACCGTGCCAACTCATGGAACATGAGGAGTAATTTCAGCCCACTAGAGCAACCAGCAGCAAGGAATCACATATCAGCAAGCTGGACTAAGACAAAAATAAAGCAAAACGTGGAACAGGAAAATCAAAACTTAGCTTGTCCTGAAGATAACAGACGCAGGGAGCAGAGGTGAAAAGACACGCTGATTACATTGATAGCCGGCGAGGAAATGACAAAAAAGCCAGGTTAAATAGGAAACTCCCATAACCTGATGGAACAGGTGGAGACCAGAGACCGCAGAGAACACAAGTCACCCAGTACCATCAGTAACCACCAGAGGGAGCCCAAAAACAGAACTCACAACACTGTCCCATGCGCCCAAACAGTGATTTACCCCCACATATGGGGTATCAGCGTACTCAGGACAAATTGTACAACAACTTTTGGGGTCCAATTTCTACTCTTACACTTGGGAAAATAAAAAATTGGGGGCGAAATATCATTTTTGTGAAAAATATTATTTTTTATTTTTACGGCTCCACATTATAAACTTCTGTGAATCACTTAATGGGTCAAAGTGCTCACCATACATCTAGATAAGTTCCTTAGGGGATCTACTTTCCAAAATGGTGTCACTTGTGGGGGGTTTCAATGTTAAGGCACATCAGTGGCTCTCCAAGCGCAACATGGCGTCCCACCTCAATTCCAGTCAATTTTACATTAAAAAGTCAAATGGCGCTCCTTTGCTTCCGAGCACAGCCATGTGCCCAAACAGTGGTTTACCCCCACATATGGGGAATCTGCGTACTCAGGACAAATTGTACAACAGCTTTTGGGGTCCATTTTCTCCTGTTGCTGTACATGAGAAGGGGTTACATCAAAATACAAATATCACTTACAGTAAACAAAACAATGACAGACTGGTACAGAGGGAAGAGGACCCTGCCCTTGCGGGCTTACATTCTACAGGATTATGGGGAAGGAGACAGTAGGTCGAGGGTTGCAGCAGCTCCAATGGTGTTGAGGTGGCCGTGTGGTCTTTACATGCTGTAAGCTTCCTTGAAGAGGTGGGTTATCAGGTTTCTTTTGAAGGATCCAAAAGTAGTGGATAACCGGATGTGTTGGGGCACTGAAATCCAGAGGATGGGTGATATTCGCGAGAAGTCTTGGAGGCGATTGAGTGAGGAGCGAATAAGCGTCGAGGAAAGGAGGAGGTCTTGGGAGGACCGGAGATTACATGAGGGAAGATATTGAGAGATTAGTGTGGAAATTTACGGAGGAGAAAGGTTATGGATGGCTTTGTAGGTCAGTGTTAGTAATTTAAACTGGATACGTTGGGAAATTGGGAGCCAGTGAAGGGATTTGCAAAGAGGTGAAGCAGGAGTGTAGCAAGGAGAGAGATTAATTAGTCGGGCAGCAGAGTTAAGGATGGACTGGAGGGGTGCGAGAGTGTTAGAAGGTAGGCCACAGACGAGTATGTTGCAGTAGTCGAGGCGGGAAATGATTAGGGCAAGTATGAGCATTTTGGTAGAGTGTGTGTTGAGGAAAGGACGGATTCTGGAAATATTTTTGAGCTGGAGGCGACAGGAGGTGGCGAGAGTTTGGATATGCGGTTTGAAGGGCAGGGCAGAGTCAAGGGTTACTCCGAGGCAGCGGATTTTGGGGACAGGGGAAAGTGTGATTTCATTTATTTTGATAGATAGATCAGGTAGGGAAGATATGCGTGATGGAGGAAAGATAATTAGTTCAGATTTTTCCACATTGAGCTTGAGGAAGCGAGAGGAGAAGAAGGAGGATATGGCTGATAGACACTCTGGGATTCTGGAGAGCAAAGAGGTGACATCTGGGCCAGAGAGGTAGATCTGAGTGTCATCGGCATATAGATGGTACTGAAAGCCATAGGACATTATGAGTTGTCCCAGGCCGAGTATATAGATTGAGAAGAGTAAGGGTCCTAGGACAGAGCCTTGGGGGACTCCAAGAGAGAGGGGGCAAGATGAGGAGGTAGTATGGGAGTAGGAAACGCTAAATGTGCGGTTGGCAAGGTATGAGGAGATCCAAGATAGGGCAAGGTCTTTGACCCCAAAGGAAGAGAGGATCTGTAGTAGGAGGCAGTGGTCAACTGTGTCGAAGGCAGAGGACAGGTCTAGGAGGAGGAGTATAGAGAATTGTCTGTTAGCTTTGGCTGTAAGTAAGTCTTTAGTATTGGTCGCTAATTTTGGGGGATTTTGTTTTTGCATGTCAGAAATGTTTATTTCCAAATTTTGTGCAGTGATATTGGTTTACCTGGTGAAAATAAACAAATGAGATGGGAATATATTTGGTTTTTATTAAGTTGCCTAGTAATTCTGCACAGTAATAGTTACCTGCACAAACAGATATTCTCCTAAGTAGCTAAATCTAAAAACAAACACTCCAACTTCCAAAAATATTAAGCTTTGATATTTATGAGTCTTTTGGGTTGATTGAGAACATAGTTGTTGATCAATAATAAAAATAGTCCTCTAAAATACAACTTGCCTAACAATTCTGCACACAGTGTAAAATACAAAATTATCTCCTATCTGTAATAGGGATAAGATGATTACAAATTAATTGCTGGGGGTCCAACTGCTGGGACCCCCTGCAATTCCAAGAACTGGGTTTTTGATTAAAAAAAATATATATGTAAAAAAATATATATCTATATATATAATTGTCTAAGGGTTTTTCCGTCTGTCTGTCTGTCTGTCTGTCCTGGAAATTCCACGTCTCTGATTGGTCGAGGCCGCCAGGCCTCGACCAATCAGCGATGGGCACAGCATGGCGACGATGATGTCATAAAGGTTGCCTCGACCAATCAGCGACGGGCACAGTCTGCCGCGAATTCGCCTCGACCAATCAGCGACGGGCACAGTATCGACGTAGATGTCATAATGGTTGCCATGGCGACGATGATGGCATAAAGGTTGCCTCGACCAATCAGCGACGGGCACAGTCTGCTGCGAATTCTGGAATCATCATTCTCCATATACTATGGGGACATGCATATTCTAGAATAACCGATGCGTTAGAATCGGGCCACAATCTAGTATACAGTGGGGCAAAAAAGTATTTAGTCAGTCAGCAATAGTGCAAGTTCCACCACTTAAAAAGATGAGAGGCGTCTGTAATTTACATCACAGGTAGACCTCAACTATGGGAGACAAACTGAGAAAAAAAAATCCAGAAAATCACATTGTCTGTTTTTTTAACATTTTATTTGCATATTATGGTGGAAAATAAGTATTTGGTCAGAAACAAAATTTCATCTCAACACTTTGTAATATATCCTTTGTTGGCAATGACAGAGGTCAAACGTTTTCTGTAAGTCTTCACAAGGTTGCCACACACTGTTGTTGGTATGTTGGCCCATTCCTCCATGCAGATCTCCTCTAGAGCAGTGATGTTTTTGGCTTTTCGCTTGGCAACACGGACTTTCAACTCCCTCCAAAGGTTTTCTATAGGGTTGAGATCTGGAAACTGGCTAGGCCACTCCAGGACCTTGAAATGCTTCTTACGAAGCCACTCCTTCGTTGCCCTGGCGGTGTGCTTTGGATCATTGTCATGTTGAAAGACCCAGCCACGTTTCATCTTCAATGCCCTTGCTGATGGAAGGAGGTTTGCACTCAAAATCTCACGATACATGGCCCCATTCATTCTTTCATGTACCCGTATCAGTCGTCCTGGCCCCTTTGCAGAGAAACAGCCCCAAAGCATGATGTTTCCACCACCATGCTTTACAGTAGGTGTGGTGTTTGATGGATGCAACTCAGTTTTCCTCCAAACACGACAAGTTGTGTTTCTACCAAACAGTTCCAGTTTGGTTTCATCAGACCATAGGACATTCTCCCAAAACTCCTTTGGATCATCCAAATGCTCTCTAGCAAACTTCAGACGGGCCCGGACATGTACTGGCTTAAGCAGTGGGACACGTCTGGCACTGCAGGATCTGAGTCCATGGTGGCGTAGTGTGTTACTTATGGTAGGCCTTGTTACATTGGTCCCAGCTCTCTGCAGTTCATTCACTAGGTCCCCCCGCGTGGTTCTGGGATTTTTGCTCACCGTTCTTGTGATCATTCTGACCTCATGGGGTGGGATTTTGCGTGGAGCCCCAGATCAAGGGAGATTATCAGTGGTCTTGTATGTCTTCCATTTTCTAATTATTGCTCCCACCGTTGATTTCTTCACTCCAAGCTGGTTGGCTATTGCAGATTCAGTCTTCCCAGCCTGGTGCAGGGCTACAATTTTGTTTCTGGTGTCCTTTGACAGCTCTTTGGTCTTCACCATAGTGGAGTTTGGAGTCAGACTGTTTGAGGGTGTGCACAGGTGTCTTTTTATACTGATAACAAGTTTAAACAGGTGCCATTACTACAGGTAATGAGTGGAGGAAAGAGGAGACTCTTAAAGAAGAAGTTACAGGTCTGTGAGTGCCAGAAATCTTGATTGTTTGTTTCTGACCAAATACTTATTTTCCACCATAATATGCAAAAAAAAATGATAAAAAAACAGACAATGTGATTTTCTGGATTTTTTTTCTCAGTTTGTCTCCCATAGTTGAGGTCTACCTATGATGTAAATTACAGACGCCTCTCATCTTTTTAAGTGGTGGAACTTGCACTATTGCTGACTGACTAAATACTTTTTTGCCCCACTGTGTATATACAGTTAGGGCCAGAAATATTTGGACAGTGACACAATTTTCGCGAGTTGGGCTCTGCATGCCACCACATTGGATTTGAAATGAAACCTCTACAACAGAATTCAAGTGCAGATTGTAACGTTTAATTTGAAGGGTTGAACAAAAATATCTGATAGAAAATGTAGGAATTGTACACATTTCTTTACAAACACTCCACATTTTAGGAGGTCAAAAGTAATTGGACAAATAAACATAAGGCTAGGGTCACATTGCGTTAGTGCAATCCGTTTAGCGCTAGCGCTAGCGGATTGCGCTAACGCAATGTTTTTAAAGGGTCGCGTTTCGGGGTCGCGTTAACGTCCCCGCTCTCGCAGATCCCCAATCTGCGAGAGCGGGGAACGGACCTCGGGCGCGCCGCGGACGCTGCAAGCAGCGTCCGAGGCGCGCTACAAAAGACCGGCGCGTCGCTAGCGCGTGCCGAAAATGACACGCGCTAGCAATGCGCTGGTACATTGCGGGCAATGGGAGCGCTAACGGACGCGTTGCATGGCGTTAATTTCGCCGTGCAACGCTGTCCGTTAGCGCTCTGACCAAAACGCAATGTGACCCCAGCCTAACCCAAACAAAATATTTTTATTTTCAATATTTTGTTGCAAATCCTTTGGAGGCAATCACTGCCTTAAGTCTGGAACCCATGGACATCACCAAACGCTGGGTTTCCTCCTTCTTAATGCTTTGCCAGGCCTTTACAGCCGCAGCCTTCAGGTCTTGCTTGTTTGTGGGTCTTTCCGTCTTAAGTCTGGATTTGAGCAAGTGAAATGCATGCTCAATTGGGTTTAGATCTGGAGATTGACTTGGCCATTGCAGAATGTTCCACTTTTTGGCACTCATGAACTCCTGGGTAGCTTTGGCTGTATGCTTGGGGTCATTGTCCATCTGTACTATGAAGCGCCGTCCAATCAACTTTGCAGCATTTGGCTGAATCTGGGCTGAAAGTATATCCCGGTACACTTCAGAATTCATCCGGCTACTCTTGTCTGCTCTTATGTCATCAATAAACACAAGTGACCCAGTGCCATTGAAAGCCATGCATGCCCATGCCATCACGTTGCCTCCACCATGTTTTACAGAGGATGTGGTGTGCCTTGGATCATGTGCCGTTCCCTTTCTTCTCCAAACTTTTTTCTTCCCATCATTCTGGTACAGGTTGATCTTTGTCTCATCTGTCCATAGAATACTTTTCCAGAACTGAGCTGGCTTCTTGAGGTGTTTTTCTGCAAATTTAACTCTGGCCTGTCTATTTTTGGTATTGATGAATGGTTTGCATCTAGATGTGAACCCTTTGTATTTACTGTCATGGAGTCTTCTCTTTACTGTTGACTTAGAGACAGATACACCTACTTCACTGAGAGTGTTCTGGACTTCAGTTGATGTTGTGAACGGGTTCTTCTTCACCAAATTAAGTATGCGGCGATCATCCACCACTGTTGTCATCCGTGGACGCCCAGGCCTTTTTGAGTTCCCAAGCTCACCAGTCAATTCCTTTTTTCTCAGAATGTACCCAACTGTTGATTTTGCTACTCCAAGCATGTCTGCTATCTCTCTGATGGATTTTTTCTTTTTTTTCAGCCTCAGGATGTTCTGCTTCACCTCAATTGAGAGTTCCTTTGACCGCATGTTGTCTGCTCACAGCAACAGCTTCCAAATGCAAAACCACACACCTGGAATCCACCCCTGACCTTTTAACTACTTCATTGATTACAGGTTAACGAGGGAGACGCCTTCAGAGTTAATTGCAGCCCTTAGAGTCCATTGTCCAATTACTTTTGGTCCCTTGAAAAAGAGGACGCTATGCATTACAGAGCTATGATTCCTAAACCCTTTCTCCGATTTGGATGTGGAAACTATCATATTGCAGCTGGGAGTGTGCACTTTCAGCCCATATTACATATATAATTTTATTTCTGAACATGTTTTTATAAACAGCTAAAATAACAAAACTTGTGTCACTGTCCAAATATTTCTGGCCCTAACTGTATATACTATATATATAATTGTCTAAAGGATTTTCTGTCTGTCTGTCTGTCTGTCCTGGAAATCCCGCGTCTCTGATTGGTCGAGGCCGCTAGGCCTCGACCAATCAGCGACGGGCACAGTCTGCCGCGAATTCTGGAATCATCAATGTCCATATACTACGGGGACATGCATATTCTACAATACCCGATGCGTTAGAATCGGGCCACAATCTAGTATATATATATATATATATATATATATTTTTTTTTTTTTTTTTTTTTTTATTAAATAACCCTGTCTTGAATAGAAAAGAGTTACGAATGTTCAATTTCTGCTCTACTGCTATCTATGGGACTGCTGAACAAAGCCAAGTGTCTCACTCAGCTGTTTTGGGCACCTTTTTTACAGCAATTACCAAACAGGATTAATAATATAATATCTTATTACCTTATAATTTTGGACTTATATGGATGTGGCGATGCAACATATGTTTTTTTTATTTGAAGAATGAGAAAGGGGTGCAATTTAAGTTGATATTGTTTTTTTATGGGGTGTTTTTTCAATTATTTTGCATAATATTTTTCTATTTATAGTCCTCTGGGAAGGGGGTACAATTTGCTGTAATATTTCCTTACTGCAGTGTATTTTATATTTCACAATCGATGAAGTCTGGCTTGTGAGTTGCAGAATGGCAACTCCAACTTTACTGGTAAAGAAGCTGTCATATTTTCCTGTGCAGGTACCTGCATGTTGGCGTCTGATAAAATGATGATATACATACATAGAGGAACTAGATATTTTATATATGGCTATCCTGAAAATGAACTTGGATCAAGGTAAGTAGAAGAGTCTAGAAAATTGAATCCTGACATCACTTGATGTACAGAAGCAGCAGAGGTTGTCCAAATGTGAACAGCCAACTAAAGGAATAGTCCACTTTTTGGTATTTCCACCAACATTCCTACCCAGTGACAAAGAGAAATATTACAATACTACCTATATTCTCTTATGCACCCACTGAGATGCTAGGGGGAGCAATACACCCATGTTAGCAAAACAGTGACGCTGAACACAAGGTAACAGTGGAAGTTAATAGAATAAGTTTCGGGGATGTTATTTGTCGTGAGTTAATAAAATGTATCCATATAATGTAGACTATACTTTTTTTTTAACTTTTAGCTTTGCGACATCCTGTATGAAAGTAAAGCATGTCTGTGAACACGCCTACGCCTGGTGGTTATGAGACTGCAGCCTACACACGTTCTGCGCTGTTATTAGTTTGTCAGACTGCATAAGATCCAATCTTGTTTATTTGCCAACTGACGAGTGAAGCAGCACAAAACTTTTACTGGACTTTATTGATTTCATAGTTAAGTTTGCTTTGAGCTTAGTCATTTAAAAAAAATACTGTATGTTTAACCCCCATGCTATTATTTATCAAAATACCACTATAATAAGGGACGAGATTATTTATCTACAGTATATGACTGTATATGACATTTACAAAACTTCTGCTGTTCATACAAACCTTGAATATGGGTATCGCCTTCTGACACCCTCTCTACTTTTGATAGCGCTTTCACATGGCTATTTTGGATGTCCCTATATACTTGTGAGCTTTGGCTAGCCATGACTCACACGTGGCCTCAGCTTTGAGCTTCCACTAGGGTTTGTAAAAGTCTAATGCATCTTTATCTGAATGTTCCCATCTCCTCTGACTATTTACTAATACCAGCACCTCTCTTCTTATGCTTATATACTTGTCACTTGGTTTATACATCTGAAGTTGCAGGGAGTTTGCTGCTCTGTTTATAGGTGTTACACTGTCTAATGAGGATGTATTTCTTCTTGATTGGAATCTCGTATGATTATCATTTCCTCTGGACATCTGCACATTTAATACAGTTGACCTGTCATTGGCTACAGCAGAACAAAGTGAAGGTTCTGGAGTGGCCATCTCAGTCTCCTGACCTCAATATCATTGAGCCACTCTGGGGATATCTCAAGCGCACAGTTCATGCTAGACAGCCCAGAAATTTACAGGAACTGGAGGTTTTTTGCCAAGAAGAGTGGGCAGCTTTACCGTCTGAGAAAATGAAGAACCTCATCCACAGCGACCACAAAAGACTTGAAGCTGTCATTGATGTTAGAGGGGGCAATACACAGTATTAAGAAATGGGGGGTGTGAACTTTTGATCAGGGTCATTTGGATGGTTTGGGTTGTCATGAATTAAAAAGAGAAAACACAGTGGTTTGACAATAAATGGCTTCACCCAACCAATAACCATGAGTGGTGAAAAAGTTTTGGTGTAATCAATCATATTCTCTGAAAAAAAGGCCAAGAAAGCAAAAATTCTGCCAGGGTATGTAAACTTTTGAGCACAACTGTATACTAGTAATAGTCTGGTCTGGTCTGGTGTTGACCTAATGGGTTTCATTTTTGTAATTTTCTATATCTTTTAAATATTTTTAATGGTGTTCAATAAAAATCTATTTGTATTCAGAATTTAGGTGTGCTCATCGTTTACGTATTTTCTTCTCTCTTTTTTTCCTTTGCATTGCTTGATAATACACATGATGTAGCACCTATTTTCACTACGATCATTATTGTGGTGCACCTCTTTTGCATATGTTATCCTGTATTGATGTTGGACACTCTGTATGGGAGCATTCGGACACAGTATGTACCCCACACCCACACCTGATAAAAAAAAATCTTCTGTAAATAGAGACAGTCATAAGGCAGAGAAGAAAGCATAGTTTAAAGATAACTGTTGGCAGAGTTTTTATGACCTTGAACCCCGACTCTCCTGCATCAGACTCAAACTGAGAAAATATTGCAGGATTAGTCAATCGAATATGTATTTAGTGATCCCACAGCTCACAATATAGGGTGAGCGGAAAATTGAGACTTGACTTTTTACATACACAGGCAATATAGTAGTTTTAACTTCATTATTATTATTGGCTCTTTTCTACTCATGGTGAAATTGGTGGATTATGTGGCAGGGGTGTTTTGGAAAGGCTAAAATATTGATTAAAATATTTATTAAAAAGATGATATATGCTTGCTTTCTTGCATGTGACAAAGCAAATAAAAAAAATACATTTTGAGTGTATCTAGGTCTCAAGTAAGCCAATATGGTTACGCTCAAAGAAGGATTTCCAGTTATAGCAAATCATTGTAATTCCTTGTAAAGATTACATTTTTCTAAATATTTTATTTATTTACCAATTGCCCATATATTCTCCATTGCTTTCAGTCACTCAATAGAAACTTTATTTTTGTTTATTTCCAGATGATTTCCGGAGGACATAGGTGGGCATGGGTCATTAGAAGGTACAGCTTAAAGGAATCTGTACCTTTACATGGTCGGTTTGTTCCTCCATTTTCAGTAAATCAATGTTTAATTGGATATGAAAATGAGTCTGAAGTGCTTTCGGCAAGTGGAAGCAATTATCATGCCTCTGTCACTCCAGCTCTATTTCCATCCTGAAGCCACCTCCTCCTGCTTGACTGCCAGCCTCTGGTAAAGGTAATGTAGCATTTGTCTTTGAAAGTGCTACATGAGAAAACAAATATTTTTTTTCTGAGGGGGGTGAATTCTTTGTGACAGATTCCCTTTAAGTTGGGTTTACCCAAACTGATTTCTGACCAATCAAACTGATGTTACAGGTGATGAAATTAAATACGCCAATATCCTCAATCATTAATTGATTAAACCAAAAGTCATATCTACTATATAATTGTCTAAGGGTCACTTCCATCTTTCTGTCTGTCCTTCTGTCTGTCTGTCACGGTTATTCATTCGCTGATTGGTCTCGCCAGCTGCCTGTCATGGCTGCCGCGACCAATCAGTGATGGGCACAGTCCGGAAGAAAATGGCCGCTCCTTACTCCCCGCAGTCAGTGCCTGTCACCCGCATACTCCCCTCCGGTCACCGCTAACACAGGGTTAATGCCGGCTGTAACAGGCCGCATTATGCCGCGGGTAATGCACTCCATTACCGCCGCTATTAACCCTGTGTGTCCCCAACTTTTTACTATTGACTCTGCCTATGTGGCATCAATATTAAAAAATGTAATGTTAAAAATAATATTAAAAAAAAACCTGCTATACTCACGCTCCGTAGTTGCTCGCACCGGCCGCCATCTTCCGTTCCAGGTTTCGGTGGCAAAGATATGGGAGAAGGACCTGCCATGACGTCATAGTCATGTGACCGCGACGTCATCACAGGCCCTGCGCGCCTGCGCTAGAAAGACCTGCCATGATATCACAGTCATGTGACCGCAACGTCATCACAGGTCCTGCGCTCATACCAACCCTGGGACTACAAGGGGCCCTCAGAAAGGTGAGTATATGTTTATTTTTTATTTTTTAACCTGTGACAAACCTGGCTGGGCAATATACTACGTGACTGGCCAATATACTACGTGGCTCTGTGCTGTATACTACGTCGCTGTGCAATATACTATGTGGCTCTGTGCAATATACTACGTCACTGGGCAATATACTATGTCACTGGGCAATATACTATGTCACTGGGCAATATACTACGTGGCTGCGCAATATACTACGTAACTAGGCAATATACTACGTAACTGGGCAATATACTATGTGGCTGGGCAATATACTACGTGACTGGGCAATATACTACGTCACTAGGCAATATACTACGTGGCTGGGCAATATACTACGTGGGCTGGGCAATATACTACGTGGACATGCATATTCTAGAATACCCGATGCGTTAGAATCGGGCCACCATCTAGTAATAAATAAACAGCTAGAGAAAAGAGGCTTTTCAGAAAGGGCGAAAAAAGTCTTTATTGATATTTATTTAAAAAGACATTCATGGATAAATAATATAATGTAAATACTGAGTAAATAGCATCAATAGGTACACATGTATCAGGGCAACATTACCTACAGTGTAAAGCTCCAGGAATCCACCACTCACGACGTGCGTTTCACAATGAATGCATAATGTTGCCCTGATACATGCATTTATTTTGGCTATGCCTGTGGTTTGAAAACTCTTTTAGAGGGTTATCAACTACTTTCTGTGTATGACATTGTTTGTTAGCACTACATGGAGTTTTCCTGCATGGTTAATTATGCTGCTAACAGAGTTTTGTTATCATCTGTAAAATTGCGAGTTTTGTGCATAGAGGATTAAGAATATATAATAATTTTCTGATATTGCTTGTTATTCTGATATAGATTTATTTATATAGTTTATTATACTGTCATTTTATCAACTAACAGACTATTTTACTATTTATGCATTTATTTATTTCTAGAATCTACCTCTCATCATACCATCTAATTTTTAGCAACATCTATTGATACTATTTAATCAGTGCATACATTATATTATTTATCCAGGAACACCCACCTTTGTCTCTAGATGATGAATTTAGTTGTCTATCAACACTCACAAATATTCTTATCTTCCTCATCTGTCATGATCATCCTAGCATATAACCTTTTTATTTCAGATAGCTGTTGTTTAGATACTACAATCATGGTGATTGGCAGATAAATTTCTACACACGACAGATCGATTTTCTGATAAGACGGATTTCAATCATCAATTTATAAAATGCGACACTGCAAATGAACACACTCAGTTGACCCATGCACACCTTTTTTCAGAAAAATCATGAAGTCATTAGAAAGTGCAATTTGGCGTAAATTAACAGACTGTGTTCAGTCACACCACATGGTTTCAACCTTGCACACATCAGATTAAACTGATAATGATCTGATTGAAAATAAATTGATCGGAAATCTTATGGGTAAGGATGGTTTAACATGGACAAGCTTCACAATCCAAGTATGGAGACGGAGAGCAATGTCTGGATCAGCCACAGATCTGATCGAAACTAAACAACTTACTATGTAATTTTATATGCCTTGAGTTCAAGACAGGAGAGTGCGCCCAATCCAGCCCATTAAAATGTTAATGATGGACGTGTGAAACCAGCCTTAGGCCGGTTTCACACGTCAGTGGCTCCGGTATGTGAGGTGACAGTTTCCTCACGTACCGGAGACACTGACTCACGTAGACACATTAAAATCAATGTGTCTCTGCACATGTCAGCGTGTTTTCACAGACCGTGTGTCCGTTTGGAAAACACGGAGACATGTCAGTGTTCGTGGGAGCGCATGGATCACACGGACCCATTAAAGTCAATGGGTCCGTGTAAAACATGTACCACACACGGATGTTGTCCGTGTGCAGTCCGTGTGCCGTGCAGGAGACAGCGCTACTGTAAGTGCTGTCCTCCCCCGCGTGTGGTGCTGAAGCCCCATTCATTTCTTCTCTCCAGCAGCGTTTGCTGGAAAGAAGGAATGAATAATCTTTTTTTTTTAATTTATTTTTGTTTTTAAAATAAAGTTGCCGGTAATCTGCCCCCTCCCACCCCCTGTGTGCCCCCCCCCCCCCCCCGCTGGCATTAAATTACTTACCCAGTTCCCTCGGTGCTTACATCCTTTCAGTGTCGCTGCTTGTCCTGTATGAGCGGTCAAGTGGTGCCGCACATTACAGTGATGAATATGCGGCTCCTCTTCCATAGGGGTGGAGCCGCATATTCATTACTGTAATTAGCGGCACCACTTATCCAAATAATTCCGGTACCGGAAAAATCGGTACTGGAATTATCTGGACGTGTGAGACTGGCCATAGATGGATATCTTACTTCTTTTCTATAGGTTGCTAAGTCTTTAAAAAAAGCTGGGGTCTGCTTCACATAGGACAGTCATTACCAGGGAAATTTAGGCAAATGTCACTTCACACTATGGGTTTGGTGATTTATGACTGCATCCCCTTGGTGGTGATGCACAAAATCAGTCCAAGCTTCGTCAGTGTTTTTTATGTGATTTTTAATAGACCTTTGTCGGTATGATAGTTTTTCTCATCAGTGCTTCTTCAGATTTTCTTGTGTGAAAAAAACAGGAGGTTTCTCAAATTTCTACTATCAAATGAATCTATGAACAACATACAGCACACGGATGGCATTTGAGTACCGTCCAGTATTTTCACAGCCCCATAGACTCGCATTGGCAAAAATTGGTTAGTGACTTGGGTCAAAATCAGAGAAGTCTCTATTATTTTGGGTAGAGTGCTCAGTCCGTAAAAATACAAGTATATGTGAACAGCCTGACATATTATAATAAATATGAGTTGTACCACTGAAAAGCACAGATAGTACTTGTATGTGAAAAACTGACGTCTGAATGAGCCCTAAGGGCCTATATCATAGTGTCAGACTGGGCTGCCAAGAGCCGACCAGTAACCAACTTCAGGGCCCCACTTTTCCGCTTCATGCAAATGTGACATTATCCTCAATCACATATTTATATAACCATGAACTGGGCAGATTGTTACATGAATAAGATGCCGCCAGGATCTGTACATAGTGATTCATGCATATTGTGGCAAGTACTGGTTATATAAGAGGGTCGTAGCCCACTCTTGCAAAGGGGCCCACTGGAGAATTCTCCTGTTCTCCTGTGGGCCAGTCCAAGCCTGCCTATATGTCAAGAAATGAGCATTGAGCAGATTTTTAAATTTTGTGTTGTAGGAAAAATACATTATAGAAAAATCAGCCGCACTCTTATGGTATATCTTTGCAAAGATATACCATAAGAGTGCGGCTGATTTTTCTATATTGGACTTGTTGGGTTTTTCCCAAGTACAGCCAGCACCAACCTAAGATAGCTGAGTGCGCTCCTTTTTTCTTAATGTAGGAAAAATACATAATGCTGAAAACTATGCTGAGTGAATCAGCTACTTGGTCACTTTCACATCTGCGTATATTGGTCAGTGTTTTGCCTCAGTATTTGTAAGTCAAAACCATGAGTAGAAAATAGACATGAAAAGGTGGTTAGTTTCAGTCTTGGTTTTGACTCATAAACAGGGCTGGATTAAGATTGGTGGAGCCCCCCAGGTGAAAAAACTGTTGATGGCCCCACACTTTTTTTTTTTTTTAGATAACAGCGCCTCAAAAAAAATTCTAAAGCTTTTTCTACAGAGAAAAAAATTCTAAATCTTTTACTATAGGGATTAATGTCTATTAAAATGTGTTTGTTTTCCACCATTTTTCCTTACATGGAGTTTTTTGAGGGGCTAACATTTCATTATAGAAATGAATTTGCTGTCTACAATTTTATTTTACTTTGGCACATGTACTAAGCCCCATGTTCGCTAAAATGGTTGGCAGGACAACATTTACATTTGTTAAAAAGACATGACTTGACATTTTTCATAGAGATTTTACCACTCTGAAATAAAAGTGCTATATTCTGCAGTGAAAATCCATAGCAAAAATGGAAAAAAAAACACTAAAGATAGAAAAAATTCTACAGCATGCGAATTAAATTTCTTCGGTTATTTCTGATACATTTATCATTAAAGAAGACCTATCATTGCATTGTGGCTGCCATTTTTATTCAAATGCTGTGGTGGAGGGTTGGATGGTGCTCACCATGATGGCATCCTACATTGTAAAGTTAATTTTTTGAGGACCCACTGGGTCATGGGTCAACCTTACTCAGAAGGGGCATGACTAAGTGACTAACTGGTTTTCACTAGTGTCTCTAATGGTGAGGATAGGCTGGGCCTCAGGAAGTCGCCAGGTACCACTCCAGGGCAGTCCCAGGACTGCAGCAGGTGACTGTAGTGTCAGAGGCATGGGTGTGTCGCACAGGAAGACAAAGACAAACGTTGAGCCTTCTCCTGGGACAATGTCAAATTGTTCACCACATGAGTCCAAATCTGCTGCAACCTGTCCACCACAGTATCCACACCAGGACAGTCCGAAGACTCAACCTGCCCTGAAGAGAAACGAGGATGGAAACCAGAATTACAGAAAAAGGGCGAAACCAAAATAGCCGAGCTGGCCCGATTATTAAGGGCGAACTCAGCCAAAGGCAAGAAGGACACCCAATCATTCTGATCAGCAGAAACAAAGCATCTCAGATATATTTCCAAAGTCTGATTAGTTCGTTCGGTTTGGCCATTTGTCTGAGGATGGAAAGCCGAAGAAAAAGACAAATCAATGCCCATCTTAGCACAAAAGGACCGCCAAAACCTCGAAATGAACTGGGAACCTCTGTCCGAGACGATGTTCTCCGGAATGCCATGCAAACGAACCACATGCTGGAAAAACAATGGCACCAAATCAGAGGAGGAAGGCAATTTAGACAAGGGTACCAAATGGACGATCTTAGAGAAGCGATCACAAACCACCCAAATGACCGACATCCTTTGAGAGACAGGGAGATCTGAAATAAAATCCATGGAAATATGCATCCAGGGCCTCTTCGGGACCGGCAAGGGCAAAAACAACCCACTGGCACGAGAACAGCAGGGCTTAGCCCGAGCACAAGTCCCACAGGACTGCACAAAAGAACACACATCCCGTGACAAAGAAGGCCACCAAAAGGATCTAGCCACCAAATCTCTGGTACCAAAGATTCCCGGATGACCCGCTAACACCGAACAATGAACCTCAGAGATAACTCTACTAGTCCATCTATCAGGGACAAACAGTTTCTCCGCTGGATAACGGTCAGGTCTATCAGCCTGAAATTTCTGCAGCACACGCCGCAAATCAGGGGAGATGGCAGACAAAATTACCCCCTCTTTGAGAATACCCGCCGGCTCAGGAACATCCGGAGAGTCAGGCACAAAACTCCTAGACAGGGCATCAGCCTTCACATTCTTAGAGCCCGGAAGGTATGAAACCACAAAATCGAAACGGGGGAAAAACAGCGACCATCGAGCCTGTCTAGGATTCAACCGTTTGGCAGACTTGAGATAAGTCAAATTCTTGTGATCCGTCAAGACCACCACGCGATGCTTGGCTCCTTCAAGCCAATCTCGCCACTCCTCGAATGCCCACTTCATGGCCAACAACTCTCGATTGCCAACATCATAATTGCGCTCAGCAGGCGAAAATTTTCTAGAAAAGAAGGCACATGGTTTCATCACCGAGCAATCAGAACTTCTTTGCGACAAAACAGCCCCTGCTCCAATCTCAGAAGCATCAACCTCGACCTGAAACGGAAGTGAAACATCTGGCTGGCACAACACAGGGGCAGAAGAAAAACGACGCTTCAACTCCTGAAAAGCCTCTACAGCCGCAGAGGACCAATTGACCACATCAGCACCTTTCTTGGTCAAATCAGTCAACGGTTTAGCAACACTAGAAAAATTAGCGATGAAGCGACGGTAGAAATTAGCAAAGCCCAGGAACTTCTGCAGGCTCTTCACAGATGTCGGCTGAGTCCAATCATAAATGGCCTGAACTTTAATAGGGTCCATCTCGATAGTAGAAGGTGAAAAAATGAAACCCAAAAATGAAACCTTCTGAACTCCAAAGAGACATTTCGACCCCTTCACAAACAAGGAATTCGCATGAAGGACCTGGAACACCATTCTGACCTGCTTCACATGAGACTCCCAATCATCCGAAAAGACCAAAATATCATCCAAATATACAATCCTGAATCTATCCAGGTACTCTCGGAAGATGTCATGCATAAAGGACTGAAACACAGATGGAGCATTAGAAAGCCCGAATGGCATAACCAGGTACTCAAAATGGCCCTCAAGCGTATTAAATGCTGTTTTCCATTCATCGCCCTGTTTAATTCGGACAGGATTATACGCCCCTCGAAGATCTATCTTGGTGAACCAACTAGCCCCCTTAATCCGAGCAAACAAATCAGACAGCAGCGGCAAAGGGTACTGAAATTTGACTGTGATCTTATTAAGAAGGCGGTAATCAATACAAGGTCTCAAAGAGCCATCCTTCTTGGCCACAAAAAAGAACCCTGCTCCCAACGGTGATGACGACGGGCGAATATGACCTTTCTCCAAGGATTCCTTTATATAACTCCGCATAGCGGCGTGCTCTGGCACAGAAAAATTAAACAGTCGGCCTTTAGGAAACTTACTACCAGGAATCAAATTAATAGCACAATCGCAATCCCTATGAGGAGGTAGGGCACCGGATTTGGGCTCTTCAAATACATCCCGGTAATCTGACAAAAACTCAGGGACTTCAGAAGGAGTGGAAGACGAAATTGACAGCAATGGAACATCACCATGTACCCCCTGACAACCCCAGCCGGACACAGACATAGATTTCCAATCCAAAACTGGATTATGGACCTGTAGCCACGGCAACCCCAAAACGACCACATCATGCAGATTATGCAACACCAAAAAGCGAATATCCTCCTGATGTGCAGGAGCCATGCACATGGTCAATTGAGTCCAGTACTGAGGCTTATTCTTGGCCAAAGGCGTAGCATCAATTCCTCTCAATGGAATAGGATGCTGCAAGGGCTCCAAGAAAAAACCACAGCGCCTGGCAAACTCCAAGTCCATCAAATTCAGGGCAGCGCCTGAATCCACAAATGCCATAACAGAATAGAACGACAGAGAGCAAATCAGAGTAACGGACAAAAGAAATTTAGACTGTACCGTACCAATGGTGGCAGACCTAGCGAACCGCCCAGTGCGCCTAGGACAATCGGAGATAGCATGAGTGGAATCACCACAGTAAAAACACAGCCCATTCTGACGTCTGTGTTCTTGCCGTTCAACTCTGGTCAAAGTCCTATCACACTGCATAGGCTCAGGCCTATGCTCAGAGAATACCCCCAAATGGTGCACAGCTTTGCGCTCACGCAAGCGCCGATCGATCTGAATGGCCAAGGACATAGACTCATTCAGACCAGCAGGCGTGGGAAATCCCACCATGACATCCTTAAGGGCTTCAGAAAAACCCTTTCTGAAAATTGCCACCAGGGCACACTCATTCCACTGAGTAAGCACAGACCACTTTCTAAACCTCTGACAGTACACCTCCGCTTCATCCTGACCCTGACACAAAGCCAGCAAGATTTTCTCTGCCTGATCCACTGAATTAGGTTCATCATAAAGCAATCCAAGCGCCAGAAAAAACGCATCTACATCACGCAATGCAGGATCTTCTGGCGCAAGGGAGAATGCCCAGTCTTGAGGGTCACCACGCAACAAAGAAATAATGATTTTTACTTGTTGAACGGGGTCACCAGAGGAGCGGGGTTTCAAAGCTAGAAACAATTTACAATTATTTTTGAAATTCAGGAACTTAGATCTATCCCCAGAAAACAAATCAGGAATTGGAATTCTAGGCTCTAACATCGGATTCTGAACCACAAAATCTTGAATGTTTTGTACCCTTGCAGTGAGATGATCTACACAAGAGGACAGACCTTGAATGTCCATATCTACACCTGTGTCCTGAACCACCCAAAAGGTTAAGGGGAAAAGAAAGACAAAACACACTGCAAAGAAAAAAAAATGGTCTCAGAACTTCTCTTATCCCTCTATTGAGATGCATTAATACTTTGGGCCAGCTGTACTGTTATGGACCTGGTGGTTAGGAGCACCAGGAACGACCTGATGGTTAAACTCACACAAGACAAGCTCTGGGAAGTGGGAACTCTGCTGACCATAACCCCTAATCCTATCACACAACTAGAAATAGCTGTGGAGCGTACCTAACACGGCCTAGACGCCTCTTCACAGCCTAAGAGCTAACTAGCCCTTGAAATAGAAGATAAAGCCTACCTAGCCTCAGAGAAATTCCCCAAAGGAAAAGGCAGCCCCCCACATATATTAACTGTGAGTAAAGATGAAGTCACAAACACAGAAATGAAACAGGTTTCAGCAAAGGGAGGCCAGACTTACTAAACAGACAGAGGATAGGAAAGGTATCTTTGCGGTCAGCACAAAAAACTACAAAAAGACCATGCAGAGTGTGCAAAAAGACCTCCGCACCGACTCACGGTGCGGAGGTGCCACTCTGCATCCCAGAGCTTCCAGCTAGCAAAACAAAATCATGATAGCAAGCTGGACCAGAAAACAATGAACAAATAATAACTAGCAGGGACTTAGCTTCTGCTGGAGTTGACAGGTAACCAGAAAGATCCAAGAGCGAACTGAACCAGTACAAGAACATTGACAGCTGGCATGGAGTAATGATCTGAGTGGAGTTAAATAGAGCAGCCAGCCAACGAATAAACTCCATCACCTGTGGAAGGAACCTCAGAAGCAGCAGCACCACTCACAGCCACCAGAGGGAGCCCATGGACAGAACTCGCCGAAGTACCATTTATGACCACAGGAGGGAGTTCGATAACAGAATTCACAACAGGGAACCTAATCTCTGCAGGACACAGCAGGGTTAAGTTCCTGCAGAGACAGGCCACTGACCATTAAGGCTAAATGGAGACACCTTGCAGGTGCAGCAGACTCACTGGGACAGCCAGACATGAGCAGAAAACCTTATGGTGAGCAGAGCAGCGCTAAGGGAGGCAGTGACTCACCTCCTTGGCACATCTTTAACAATGATGCCTATTTTCCTTTCAACTACCTGGGCGTACACCTCAGAACTTCTCTGTGGGCATTTGCTTTTTATTCTCTGATGCTAGCCAATCAAAAAACATCTGCATCCACAGAGAAGTTCTGTGCTATACACCCAGTTGGTTGAAGGGAAAATTTGCATCATTTTTACAAAGGGCATAACTTTGTAACAGAAGGTCAGAGAAAAAAAAACTCTTCCAGAATCCGTGGTGCAGCGGCAATTGGAGGATGTACTAAGTTTAAATGGAAAGATCTAGTGGAAGGTCTCCTTTAAACTCTTGATGTATAAAAATGGATGCTATTCGGATGTTAAAAATGTATACACAGATGTTATACAAATGAGTCATGACAATATGGATGAAAGTCCTATTTTTATTCAGAGAAATCGGACTGTATTTCATACACTTGTCTAAACTCTGCATTAGATATCAGTAATTTTTCACATACGTTAAAAATAGACTGATTTTCATCAGTGTTTTGAATCAGATTGTCATCAGTACGTCCATGTATCAGTTTTTACAATCAGAGATTTTTTTAAATTGTTTACAAGCACTTTTCTCAAGTTTCTCAGTGGCAAAGAGTCAAGCATTGGGCTTTGGACTGCACTGAAATTTCTACTACAAAACTGTCAAGTGTGAATACACCTTTATGAGGCTTGCGGATAGCAATGGTTATTAGCCTCTGGCTTGGCACTGATATAACTTTGGCACTTTTATGGAGGCTTTGTTATGAGAGCAATAACTGTAATTAGCAGGAGCTTGTTGAGTAATAAGTAACTAACAAGCTCGCAGAATATCCCATCATGTTGCACTTGTCACTTTATAATCCCTGCCTAATTCATAAACAGAAAGTTTATTGCATCTATAAAGATACTTGTTCATTCCAGACCTTAGCAAATGAATTTACTGACATGAGTTTAACCATAGTGAACATAATCATAAAGTATACGAGAAAACATTGTAGCGCCAATACATCAAGACCGGCAATTTTCTCACCAGTCTTAATAAGGAGGTGTGGTGAAGTCAGAAGTTCCTGATTCATTAAGAGGTGCACACTTCTTCATGAAACCATAGAGTCTGACGAGTGGGGGAACCTTCATATGACACACTAGAGATCTATCTCCAGTCAAGGACTGACGTGAGATTTCTGGCTTAGGGAAAGCCACAGCTCATCATGAGTTAGACCAGCTGTGGCATCACACCCCAGCTCCACCCATTTTGGTGGAGCTCGGAGAAACGGGTGTAAAAACACCAAAAGCTTTTACTCCACTACATATTTTACCACTCAGTCATGGAGCTCGGCCACTTTTGCAGGAATAGACCCTGGTTGAGTGCTACTAATAGTTACATTTAAGGGGAGGGTGTTTATTTCTATACTGCAGTTTGTTCCCCACCCCCCCTTCTCTCCCTCTCAGCTCCTGACAAGCTGCTATTATACAGGTCCTTCTCAAAAAATTAGCATATAGTGTTAAATTTCATTATTTACCATAATGTAATGATTACAATTAAACTTTCATATATTATAGATTCATTATCCACCAACTGAAATTTGTCAGGTCTTTTATTGTTTTAATACTGATGATTTTGGCATACAACTCCTGATAACCCAAAAAACCTGTCTCAATAAATTAGCATATTTCACCCATCCAATCAAATAAAAGTGTTTTTTAATAACAAACAAAAAAACCAACAAATAATAATGTTCAGTTATGCACTCAATACTTGGTCAGGAATCCTTTGGCAGAAATGACTGCTTCAATGCGGCGTGGCATGGAGGCAATCAGCCTGTGACACTGCTGAGATGTTATGGAGGCCCAGGATGCTTCAATAGCGGCCTTAAGCTCATCCAGAGTGTTGGGTCTTGCGTCTCTCAACTTTCTCTTCACAATATCCCACAGATTCTCTATGGGGTTCAGGTCAGGAGAGTTGGCAGGCCAATTGAGCACAGTTTATACCATGGTCAGTAAACCATTTACCAGTGGTTTTGGCACTGTGAGCAGGTGCCAGGTCGTGCTGAAAAATGAAATCTTCATCTCCATAAAGCATTTCAGCCGATGGAAGCATGAAGTGCTCCAAAATCTCCTGATAGCTAGCTGCATTGACCCTGCCCTTGATGAAACACAGTGGACCAACACCAGCAGCTGACATGGCACCCCACACCATCACTGACTGTGGGTACTTGACACTGGACTTCAGGCATTTTGGCATTTCCTTCTCCCCAGTCTTCCTCCAGACTCTGGCACCTTGATTTCCGAATGACATGCAAAATTTTCTTTCATCAGAAAAAAGTACTTGGGAACACTTAGCAACAGTCCAGTGCTGCTTCTCTGTAGCTCAAAAGTGGCTTTACCTGGGGAATGCGGCACCTGTAGCCCATTTCCTGCACACGCCTGTGCACGGTGGCTCTGGATGTTTCCACACCAGACTCAGTCCACTGCTTCCTCAGGTTCCCCAAGGTCTGGAATCGGTCCTTCTCCACAATCTTCCTCAGGGTCCGGTCTCCTCTTCTCGTTGTACAGCGTTTTCTGCCACATTGTTTCCTTCCAACAGACTTACCATTGAGGTGCCTTGATACAGCACTCTGGGAACAGCCTATTTGTTGAGAAATTTCTTTCTGGGTCTTACCCTCTTGCTTGAGGGTGTCAATGATGGCCTTCTTGACATCTGTCAGGTCGCTAGTCTTACCCATGATGGGGGTTTTGAGTAATGAACCAGGCAGGGAGTTTATAAAAGCCTCAGGTATCTTTTGCATGTGTTTAGAGTTAATTAGTTGATTCAGAAGATTAGGGTAATAGGTCGTTTAGAGAACCTTTTCTTGATATGCTAATTTATTGAGACAGGTTTTTTGGGTTATCAGGAGTTGTATGCCAAAATCATCAGTATTAAAACAATGAAAGACCTGACAAATTTCAGTTGGTGGATAATGAATCTATAATATATGAAAGTTTAATTGTAATCATTACATTATGGTAAATAATGAAATTTAACACTATATGCTAATTTTTTGAGAAGGACCTGTATAGTGAAATATAGTCCAGCTCACCGTGATTTGCATCCTGGGGGTGTTCAGAGCATGTAAATGCGAAATGAAGAAAATCGAGCTCCACGAATAGTTAATGTTTTATTCACACAAAATGCTTCATACAAGTCAGCAGGACAACTTACGAAACACGTGGCATCGAAGCATTTCAGTTGTCTACCCACCCTGAATCATGAAACATCATCGGAAATCTCTGAAGAACTCTTTCCTGGCTACAAAAAAGGTTTATAAGCTGTGACTTTCAAAAGGGGGTGCTACTAGGTACTAACCATGCAGGTAATTTTTAAAATGTAAAAGATGAAAAAAAAAAAAAAAATATATATATATATATATATATATATATATACATATATATATATATAATAGAAATGAGTCATTTTTAACTTTACACCTTTTAGATATCATTTCATCTTCATCTTGCTTCACTGTTCACAATAACAGTAATTTTGACCGGGGGAGCCCAAATTTTACATGGCACTGTAAATTTTGCATAATCAACAACCCCCCAAATTGGCTCCTTTCAACGCTTGTCTCACAGTCATGGCTCTCACTTTCCTGAGCTGTGCACTTGTTCATATGCTCTGTTATCTCTGTGTAAATTCAGTGATAGCAGTCTCCACAACAAACCACTGATATGTTATAGCAGAACTTGTGCTGAGCTTTATAGTTCTACTAATACTACAGCTTTGCTACTCACCAAAACTGTCACTCAAGGAGGAGAGCCTACCCTGTTAGAAACAAAGAAGTGAAGGAGACGGGAAAGCTGTTTCCTGCTCAAGAGACAACTTTAGAATTATTGATTAAATCTGGCCATACACATTAGATAGCTGTTGGCCATGCCTTCATACAGCTTTCTCTCTCGACCCCCTTAGGCTAAAAACGAATGTTGTCGCCGGATCTGTTTTTTTCCCATAGACTTGTATTAGTGCCGGATTGCAGCGGATGACATTGCGTTTCGTCTGGTTTTCGCTGTTTCCAGTTTCTGGAAAAAACGTCCATAGCAATGTTTTTTATCTCCAGCGAAAAAGCCGGCGCTTCCAGCTGTTTGCTAGAATGGAAGCCTATAGGAGCCAGAAGGTGCCAGATCTGGAAAATGACGGATTCCGGGCCGGCTTCCATTTTTTTAAACTGAGCATGCTCCAAATTTCTTTTTAATCCAATTACCTGGATATGCTAATCGGATCCGTCGAAAAAACGTATCCGTCGCATCAGTTTTTCACAATCTGCGCCAGACCCATTTTTTCCAACATTCGTCGGATTGTTCCTGATGCAAAAAACCTGATGTGTGAAAGTAGCCTTACATATGGACACTTGGTTTGGTTCAGTGTGAATCCACAAGAATTAAAGGATAAAACATCTGAAGTCCAACTGCCTGATTTTTAGCCTTCACCATCTGCCATCAGTGGAAAATCGGGATGCCCTTACATCAGATAGACCCACTGAAATCAGTAGGTTCAGCTTATCAACATCTAATACATGTGGTCAGTAATAACATTGTCGCCGGAGATTAGAGGTAGGGGTTATAACCTATATAGGCCAGGTAAGACTCTTTATGCAATGCTTCAGAGTCTTTATGATGCTTTGTGTATTGCTTTTAGTTAGGGGTTGTCTCATCTGGGAAATTTATAGTACATCAATGGGGTAAACCATAAGTCATCCCAGTTGGGAGAACCCCTTTAATATGTATTTGCTAATTTATTAGTGTAACATAAGACAATACATGTACTGTATGTACTGCTGCTCTTAGTAAAGGAAGAAAGAAAGAAATGAAAAACAGGAAAAACATGGTCACCCCCAGGGAATCAGACAAGTGTTCAAAATTAAAGAGCGGAAATTGAAATCTAAAAAAGCAAAGCTGACATTTATGTACAAGATTCATTCTGAAACTTATTAGTCAGCATACAATGTTATATGCTACACAGCTTAGTTTGGGTTGAAAATCTTCTTATAGAAATATGGCAATAAAAAAACATACTAATGTGGTGGCAAATTACGGTAATTCAAACGAGGACAATATAGGCAAAAATACGGAATATGAAAACAGTGATTCTGAGCAAAGAAACAACTCACTACGTAACATTGACCATAAAGAATGTGTCCAGAAATGTAAAGATATATATATATATATCCACCTCTCGTGTCTCCCCTTTTCCTCATAGTTTGTAAGCTTGCGAGCAGGGCCCTCATTCCTCTTGGTATCTATTTTCAACTGTGATTTCTGTTATGCTGTAATGTCTATTGTCTGTACAAGTCCCCTCTATAATTTGTAAAGCGCTGCGGAATATGTTGGCTCTATATAAATAAAATTATTATTATTATTATATATCCAAAGCGTCTGAGATTAAAAATAATGAAGAATCTATCAAAATATTCTTGCTTAAAAAAAATACAACTATTTTCTGTATATAGCTCCTGTGCAGACCTATCTGTCACTATCAATAGAGGCTATTTAGAAATGAGATTGTTGATCGTATTGTCAAATTAAGTAGCATCTATCAATAAAAATGTTAAAGTTTATTGGTAAGGCACAAAATATTGTGGTGTTCAGCATCTGCACAGCCAATTACTGAACAACCCAACTGATTTAAATATACACTGTGTTCCAAATTATTATGCAAATTGGATTTAAGTGTCGAAAAGATTTAATTGTTTTGTTTTTCAAATAAACTTGTGGATGGTATTGTGTCTCAGGCTCAATAGATAACTGAAATCAGTCTTAAACACATGTGATAAATTAGTTTTCCTGGTGATTCTGATTAAAGGAAAACTACTTAAAAATGATGTTCCACATTATTAAGCAGGCCAAAGGTTTCAAGCAATATGAGAAATAAAAAGGATCTCTCTGCTGCTGAAAAGCGTTAAATAGTGCAATGCCTTGGACAAGGTATGAAATAATTAGATACTTCACAAAAATTTTTTGATCATCATACTGTGAAGAGATTTGTGACTGAAACAGAGCACAGACAGAGTTCATGCAGATAAAGGCATAATGAGGAAGGTTTCTGACAGACAAATTTATTGGATTAAGAGAGCAGCTGCCAAAATACCATTACAAAGCAGCAAACAGTTATTTGAAGCTGCTGGTGCCTCTGGAGTCCCTTGAACCTCAAGGTGTATGATCCTTCAAAGGCTTGCTGTGGTGCATAAACCTACTATTCGGCCACCCCTAAACAGTGTTCATGAGCAGAAATGGTTGCAGTGGGCCCATACTTACATGTAGACTAATTTTCAAACAGTCTTGTTTACTGATGAGTGTCGAGCAACCCTGGATGGTCCAGATGGATGGAGTAGTGGATGGTTGGTGGATGGTCACCATGTCGCAACAAGGCTGCGACGTCTGCAAGGAGGTGGAGAAATCATGTTTTGGGCCGGAATCATGAGGAAACAGCTGGTGGGGCCCTTTAAGGTTCCTGAAGATGTGAAAATGACCTCTGTAAAGTAAATAGCGTTTCTGACTGACAACTTTCTTCCATGGTCTAAAAGCAGAAATGTGCCTCCAGGAGCAAAATCATCTTCATGCATGACAATGCTCCATCTCATGCTGCAAATACTACCTCATTGGCTGCTATGGGCATAAAAGGAGATAAACTCATGGTGTGGCCACCATCTTCCCCTGACCTCAACCCTATAGAGAACCTTTGGAGTATCATCCAGCACAAGATCTATGAGGGTGGGAGGCAGTTTACATCAAAACAGCAGCTCTGGGAGGCGATTCTGACTTCATGCAAAGACGTACAAGCAGAAACTCTCCAAAAACTCAAGAATGTAAGAATTGTGAAGGTGATATCAAAGAAGGGTTCCTATGTTAACATGTAACTTGGCCTGTTAGGATGTTTTGGAGTTAAATAGCTTTTTTGTTCAGTGAATGTGACCTCCTAATGCTGCAAATTCCACAAATGAGCATTTTCAGTTTTTTAAAACATATGAAATGTTTAGAAATTCTACTGTGCCTAATAATTTGGAACAATGCATTTTGAGTTTTTATTCATTTTGGAGATTATACTGTTATCATTGGGAGGTTTCTTCAATAAAATTCGATGTATACTCTAACGGGTGATGACTTTTATTAGACTGACTGTCATTTGCACCGACCATTTAGGAAAATCCAAGAAAAATGTCATCTGCATAATAATTTGGAACATAGTGTAAGTATTGAAATCAAAATAAATGGCATGTTAGAGCCTAAACTATAACGAAGAAATTTAGTGTAGTCCACATAGTGTGAAGAAAGGGTAATGGTTTCAAAGTGGAGGAGGTCTTGAGGCAGGTATCTATATTGGCCATGCTGTAGACCAGGCATGGATTAGATCTAAATCTCGGAGCCTGCTGAACACATCTAATGATTGGGAAAATACCTCGGATATGATACACATCATCTCTTTACTACGCATAATACAGGACATAGATTAATGATATTAGTGATAATTTTAGCCTTACACATATAATTAGCCGGAGCAATTCCATTTCTTTCTGTCAAATATTATGTTACATATTTCATCAAGCGCCATGAAACTAGACTGGATTTTCAAACAAACAAGGTCTGTGTGAAAAGGTTAACGAAATTGGCAACAGTGATAAGTTTATCTGTGATCACTAGTGAGTCATACAGAAAGTACTCCTACAAGCAATGACCTTTTTATATGTAACCCACGCAAAGTCTTTGGTAGGAGGATACATATAGACTTCTGCTCTAGATTAAATTTAAGACAAAAGCTATTTTCACAAAACTCCATAATCATCCACCATTCACCATTTTTAATCAATATGTTCCTTCAACTTATGACAGGCTTCAACTTAATATAATCTTGGTTCTAATACACATATTTGAAGTCTAACTCTGTTAATATTTTGAAACTCACAGATGACCAAAGATCATCCCAAGCTACTGTCAGATGTGGTCAGAGCTGATCCATATTGAACCCTGTGGATGGATGTGAACCTGTCTGAATGAAAGTGATGTTGGATCCTGCAGGCAGGCAGTACCTAGCAGCTGAAGAAGAAGTAAGGAGAAAAACCAAAAACCTGAGCCAGACTATAAACTGGTATTCATGCAAAGTGTAAGAGCATGTTCACCCTTCTAAAATACTACATTTTATCTTTGTAGACCGGTGTAATTACAGTTAAAATAATCTGTCTAAATGTCTTCAGCCTCCAAAAAATCACTGACACATCAAATATTTTTTATGGACAGGGAAAAATGTTCCTTATTTTTACACACTATCCAGGTATTTTTGGACGGCTGGCAACCTTGGCAGCATTATGCCACTTTCTTCTTCATCCAGTGCAGTTTATCAGTGGAGAAAAAAGTGGGGGAGGTGCTCCAGAAGTGATCAGCCATACATACAGTTAGGGCCAGAAATATTTGGACAGTGACACAATTTTCGCGAGTTGGGCTCTGCATGCCACCACATTGGATTTGAAATGAAACCTCTACAACAGAATTCAAGTGCAGATTGTAACGTTTAATTTGAAGGGTTGAACAAAAATATCTGATAGAAAATGTAGGAATTGTACACATTTCTTTACAAACACTCCACATTTTAGGAAGTCAAAAGTAATTGGACAAATAAACATAACCCAAACAAAATATTTTTATTTTCAATATTTTGTTGCAAATCCTTTGGAGGCAATCACTGCCTTAAGTCTGGAACCCATGGACATCACCAAGCGCTGGGTTTCCTCCTTCTTAATGCTTTGCCAGGCCTTTACAGCCGCAGCCTTCAGGTCTTGCTTGTTTGTGGGTCTCTCCGTCTTAAGTCTGGATTTGAGCAAGTGAAATGCATGCTCAATTGGGTTTAGATCTGGAGATTGACTTGGCCATTGCAGAATGTTCCACTTTTTGGCACTCATGAACTCCTGGGTAGCTTTGGATGTATGCTTGGGGTCATTGTCCATCTGTACTATGAAGCGCCGCCCAATCAACTTTGCAGCATTTGGCTGAATCTGGGCTGAAAGCATATCCCGGTACACTTCAGAATTCATCCGGCTACTCTTGTCTGCTCTTATGTCATCAATAAACACAAGTGACCCAGTGCCATTGAAAGCCATGCATGCCCATGCCATCACGTTGCCTCCACCATGTTTTACAGAGGATGTGGTGTGCCTTGGATCATGTGCTGTTCCCTTTCTTCTCCAAACTTTTTTCTTCCCATCATTCTGGTACAGGTTGATCTTTGTCTCATCTGTCCATAGAATACTTTTCCAGAACTGAGCTGGCTTCTTGAGGTGTTTTTCTGCAAATTTAACTCTGGCCTATTTTTGGTATTGATGAATGGTTTGCATCTAGATGTGAACCCTTTGTATTTACTGTCATGGAGTCTTCTCTTTACTGTTGACTTAGAGACAGATACACCTACTTCACTGAGAGTGTTCTGGACTTCAGTTGATGTTGTTAACGGGTTCTTCTTCACCAAATTAAGTATGCGGCGATCATCCACCACTGTTGTCATCCGTGGACGCCCAGGCCTTTTTGAGTTCCCAAGCTCACCAGTCAATTCCTTTTTTCTCAGAATGTACCCAACTGTTGATTTTGCTACTCCAAGCATGTCTGCTATCTCTCTGATGGATTTTTTCTTTTTTTTCAGCCTCAGGATGTTCTGCTTCACCTCAATTGAGAGTTCCTTTGACCGCATGTTGTCTGCTCACAGCAACAGCTTCCAAATGCAAAACCACACACCTGGAATCCACCCCTGACCTTTTAACTACTTCATTGATTACAGGTTAACGAGGGAGACGCCTTCAGAGTTAATTGCAGCCCTTAGAGTCCATTGTCCAATTACTTTTGGTCCCTTGAAAAAGAGGACGCTATGCATTACAGAGCTATGATTCCTAAACCCTTTCTCCGATTTGGATGTGGAAACTATCATATTGCAGCTGGGAGTGTGCACTTTCAGCCCATATTATATATATAATTGTATTTCTGAACATGTTTTTGTAAACAGCTAAAATGACAAAACTTGTGTCACTGTCCAAATATTTCTGGCCCTAACTGTATATGTGTATTACATTCTGCAGAAACAAGTTTTGGCTGGAAGAAGTCATATTGGTCAAGGCCAGATGCAGAAGAAAAATGGAGGAAAAGCCTTGTTTTTCTATTATTGTGATTTTTTATATTAATATTATGCACTAAAGATTTACATTTTTAAGGATTATCCTGTTGTGCCTCAGAATTCTTGGATATTCTACTATTTTTGGGCCTAGTGAGAAGCACTACCGAGCAAGCAGAACATTTATCAATGGTGCATGGGACTTGGACATTGGATTGTGGTAGTATTAGTGTTAGTACTGTGGTTTTGTTAATGCTCATTATTGTGGTATTGTTCAATCACCATGTGGTGTTAATATGTGGTAAGCTCTGGTCATGGTGTGGTGATATTTACCTCTTGTATGTGATATTATTGGAATATTGATATGGTATAGGGGATTTTGTCAGTAACAGGATGGTAGTTATATTCAGACACTATGTGGTGATAATATGTGGTCTTGGTGTTGTGGTATTTGTCCCTTTTTTGTGGTATTATTGATATTTTGCTATTGGCATAATGGACTTAGTTCAGTAACAGTATGGTGATAATATTTATTATTTGGTAACCGTATGACAGTATTATTTATAAGTATTACCGTATATACTCGAGTATAAGCCGACATTTTCAGCCCAAAAAAATGGTCTGAAAGTGCCCCTCTTGGCTTATACTCGAGTCATGGAAGGCGGGGGGTCGGCGGGTAAGGGGGAGCGACGACGGTCACATACTCACCTGCTCCTGGCACTCCTGAAACAGTCCCTGCGTGTCCCATGGTCTCCTGCACCTTCTTCCTCTGTTCAGCGGTCACGTGGTACTGCTCATTAAAGTAATGAATATGGACTCCACTCCCATAGAGGAGAAGTCGCATATTCATTACTGTAATGAGCGGTACCAGTGACCGCTCAATACAGAAAGAAGCTGCGGGTGCCGGAAACCATCTGTCCGGGAGGAGCTGCCAGGGACCGTGCCGGGAGCAGTGAGTATTAAATATTCACCTGTCCCTCATTCCAGGGTTGGCGCAGCTCCGTCTTCCACGTCCTCTGCAGTGACTGTTCAGGTCAGAGGGCGCAATGTTGTATTAGTGTGTGCGCTGCCCTCTGCCTGAACAATCAGTGCGGAGAGACGGGACGCTGAGGAGCAGCGATGAGAGGTGAGTATGTCATTTTTTTTTTATAGCAGCAGCGGCAATATATGTGGCACATTGTTATTTGGAGCGTCTATGGGGCCATACTGAACTGTATGGAGCATTACATGGGGTATATTTGTATATGGAGCATCTATGGGGCCATAATGAACTGCATGGAGCATTATATGGGGCATATTTGTATATGGAGCGTCTATGGGGACATAATAATAATAATAATAATTTTCTTTTACTTATATAGCACCAACATATTCCGCAGCACTTTACAATTAAGTGGGGACATGTACAGACAAATTCAGTACAAGTTAAGACAATTTAAACAGTGACATTAGGGGTGAGGTCCCTGCTTGCGAGCTTACAATCTATAAGGAAATGGGGGGACACAATAGGTGAAAAGTGCTTGTTATTTCTGGTCTGGCAATTATAATAAATAGGGATTTTCATATAAAGCTGCATGATCCGGTCATCAGCCCGTGTGTTTAAGTGCGATAGTCAAGTATCAAGTGCAGTTATCGTGTGCATGGAGGGTGTGGAGACAGATGAACAGTAGGGTGCAGATTCACATGCAGATAATATTTGGAACGAGGGAACAGGAAAAAGTTAGTTTACTGAGTAGTTGATGTGGTAGGCTTGTTTGAAGAGATGGGTTTTTAAACCGCGCTTGATTAGGTCGGGGCTAGATATCAGTCTGATCGTCTGGGGAAGTGCATTCCAGAGAGCTGGCGCAGCACGAGAAAAGTCTTGGAGACGAAGGTGCGAGGTTCGGATTATGGGGGATGTTAGTCTTAGGTCATTTGTAGAACAGAGGGCACGTGTAGAGTGATAGACGGAGATGAGAGAGGAGATATAAGGTGGTGCAGAACTGTGGAGAGCTTTGTGGGTGAGAGAGATGAGTTTATACTGGACCCTGTAGCGAATGGGTAGCCAGTGTAATGACTGGCACAAGATGGAGGCATCGGTGAAGCGGCTGGACAGAAATATGACCCTGGCTGCCGCATTTAAGATGGATTGGAGAGGAGAACATTTGGAAAGAGGGAGACCGATCAGAAGAGAGTTGCAGTAGTCCAGACGGGAATGAATACGAGTGACAGTAAGAGTCTTAGCAGTTTCAAAGGGGATTCTGGAGATGTTTTTAAGATGCAGGTGACAGGAGCGAGTGAGTGATCGGATATAGGGAGTAAAGGAAAGTTCGGTGTCGAATATGACCCCAAGACAGCGGGTATGCTGCTTGGGAGTTATGGTTGAACCCTCCAGGGTAATTTCGATGTTGGGTAGAGTGAAGTTAGTAGAAGGGAGAAACACAAGTAGTTCAGTTTTGGAGAGATTTAGTTTCAGATAGAGGGAGGACATGATGTTAGAGACAGCAGACAGATAATCCTTGGTATTTTGAATTAGGGTAGGGGTGATGTTGGGGGAGGAAGTGTATAATTGGGTGCCGTCAGCATAGAGATGGTACTGGAACCCAAATCTGCTGATTATTTGTCCAATAGGGGCAGTGTATAAAGAGAAGAGGAGGGGGCCTAGGACTGAGCACTGCGGAACCCCGATAGTAAGGGGACGAGGAGAGGAAGAGGAGCCGGCAAAAGATACAGTGAAGGATGGAGGAGAACCAGGAGAGGACTGTGTCCTTGAGGCCTATGGAGCGGAGCATGGTGAGAAGGAACTGTATGGAGCATTATATGGGGCATATTTGTATATGGAGCATCTTATGGGGCCATAATGAACTGTATGGAGCATTATATGGGGCATATTTGTATATGGAGCATCTTATGGGGCCATAATGAACTGCATGGAGAATTATATGGGGCATATTTGTATATGGAGCATCTTATGGGGCCATAATGAACTGTATGGAGCATTATATGGGGCATATTTGTATATGGAGCATCTTATGGGGCCATAATGAACTGTATGGAGCATTATATGGGGCATATTTGTATATGGAGCATCTTATGGAGCCATAATGAACTGCATGGAGAATTATATGGGGCATATTTGTATATGGAGCATCTTATGGCGCCATAATGAACTGCATGGAGCATTATATGTGGCACATTTGTATATGGAGCATTATATGGAGCGTATTTTAATATGGAGCATCTTATGGGGCCCATCATGAACTGTATTGAGCATTATATGGAGCTCCTGATTCAATATGGATATTCAAAAACTCTTAACCTACTGATGTCTCAAATAATTTTACTTTTATTGGTATCTATTTTTATTTTTGACATTTACCGGTAGCTGCTGCATTTCCCACCCTAGGCTTACTCGAATCATTAAGTTTTCCCAGTTTTTTTGTGGCAAAATTAGGGGGTCGGCTTATACTCGGGTCGGCTTATACTCGAGTATATACGATACTTAGAAAATGATGTTATTGCTGCAATTTCTGTGAGACTTATATTGGGGTGTGAGCATATATGCCTTTAAAACATCTAGCAAAGCTACAGGGGGCCATTCATCTGAACAACATGTGTGTGTGTATGGGGGGTTTAGGGGTCTCTAGTGATGCCTGTGGGAGCAGAGACTTTGTTGTGACAGAGAGAAGATCTGATCAAGACATTAAAGTAAAAGTGAGCACAGTCTCCTAGCGTGAAACTGTCCAACAACTTCACCTTAAAGGGGTTGTCCACTACTCATACAACCTCTTCTGAAATACTATATTCCCCAATGTAAAATAAACACACCTTATGCTGACCTCCCATACCGAAGCTATTGCAGCGATGTTGGCGCTGGGTCTCCAGAGGCTTGTATAACATAGTTATAGAATGTAAGCCTGCAAGAGCAGGGCCCTCTACTTTCTGTGCCAGTCTGTTATTACCTGCAAAGGTAAAATTTTTGAAAATTAAAAAGTGATTTTTATATATTTTCGATCTCTGAACTCAGTAAAAATATCACTGACTCCATAGGCTTTTTTTACACCATAGTTTGACCTCTTTGTATGAGCTTTGGTGGATGACTTTTGAGGGTCCAGATAGTCGGAAACTCATGAAGGACGACGTGTTCGAAACACAACTTAAAACTGTTGAGAAAAGGACTTGAGATTTTTTAAAGAAGTCGGGAAGAAATATCTAGGTAACAACAAAGATCCAAAATTTGGGGGCACTGGGTACATTTTCCATACTTATATAAGAGAAAGTCGTGAAAGGATTAAACAATGTCTTTATTTTTAAATAAATTTTCTAGAGCAGTTTATAAGCATACTTAAAAGTCTATTAAATTATGTGAAGGAGAGAAACAACACAAAATGCTAAATCCAGAGCATACAGCTTTTTGAGAAAAAAAAACCTGCTAAACAATGACACAAGCCGAAATGTGAATATATGAGGCTGTTCTGTATCATAATCTGAACTGAAAAAAATATTGTTCTGTAAGGTCAAAAAGTCAACTCCATTTGGTTCTGCTAAATGTGTGATTCCCAGAACAGGGAACTAGAATGAAAGTTTTGTGTCCCCAAGTGTCCCTCATATTAATGCAACACATACTGCGCCTAACAAAGGTTATGTGATTGATGGAAGTAGTTGAGTACAGCACTACCTTTTAATGGGATCTGTCAGGGTTCTAGTATTTTTGATGGCAAAGAAAGGATAATAGACAACACTGTTCCAGATGGAGGCTCTAAATGTAGAGATGGACAGAGTGAAAGATACAAGTGTTATGGCATGTTTTAAACGGGTAGTATTTACAGTGGTGAAAATACACGTGCTTCTCACAAAATTAGAATATCATTGGAATATCATCAAAAAGTTAATTTATTTCAGTTCCTTATTTCAGGTGCTTGTGCACCTTTTTCTACCACACTTTTTCCTTCCACTCCACTTTCCATTAATATACTAGGATATAACACTCTGTGAACAGCCAGCTTCTTTATCAATTACCTTTTGTGGCTTACCCTCCTTGTGGAGTGTGTCATTGACTGCCTTCTGGACATCTGTCAAGTCAGCAGTCTTCCCCATGATTGCGGAAACTACTGAAACAGACTAAAGGACCTTTTTAAATGCTTAGGAAGCCTTTGCAGGTGTTTTTTGTTAATTATTCTAATTTACTGAGATAATTACTTTTGAGTTTTCATTGGCTGTAAGCCATAATCATCTACATGAACAGAAATAAACCCTTGACATAGATCACTCTGTAATGACTATATAATATGAGTTAACCCTTTTGTATTGAAGAACTGAAATAAATTAACTTTTGATGATATTCTAACTTTGTGAGAAGCACCTGTAAGCATTTGATACACTTTCGAATTTGAAAGTTTTCCTAACAGCAAAGAATGGAGATGTCTGTAATTTTTATCGCAAGTAAGTACATGTGAGAGATAGAATCTAAAAATCAAAAACAAAAAAATCACACTGTATGATTTCTGCATAATTAAATTGCATTTTATTGCATGAAATAAGTATGTGATCACCGACCAACCAGCAAGAATTCTGGCTCTCACAGACTTGTTCGTTTTTCTGTAAACAGCCTCCTACTCTGCACTCATTACCTGTATTAATTGCACTTGTTTGAACTTGTTATCTGTATAAAAGACACCTGTCCACACACTCAATCACACTGCAACCTCTCCACCATGGCCAAGACTAAAGAGCTGTCTAAGGACAACAGTGACAAAATTGTAGACCTGCACAAGGCTGGGATGGGCTACAGGGCAATAGGCAAGCAGCTTGGTGAGAAGGCAACAACTGTTGGCAAAATTATTAGAAAATGGAAGAAACATAAGATGACTGTCAATCTTCCTCAGCCTGGGGCTCTATGCAAGGATGATTCTGAGAAAGGTTAGGAATCAGCCCCCAACTACAAGGGACTCTGGAGGACCTGATCAATGACCTGACGAGAGCCGGGACTACAGTCTTAAACATTATGGTTAATAACACACTACACTGTCATGGATTAATATCTTGCAGGGCATGCAAGGTCTTCCTGCTCACGCAGCACATGTCCAGGCCCATTTGAAGTTTATCCACAACCATCTGGATGATTCAGAGGAGGCATGAAGTAGGTCATGTGGTCAGATGAGACCAAAATAGAACTTTATGGTATCAACTACACTTGCCGTATTTGGAGGAAGAAAAAGGATGAGTGCAAACCCAAGAACACTGTCCCAACCATGAAGCATGGTGGGGAAAACATCCTACTTTGGGGGTGTATTTATGGAAAGGGCACGGGATAACTGAACTGTATTGAAGGGCAGATGGATGGGGTTATGTATCATGAGATTTTGAAGAAAGCAGAAAAATCCAGCTCACAGATGAAGTCCAAAAATGTGCACAAAGGATGCCTGTATTCTCTTTTTTGGGAACACACGATTTTAATCTTTGCTTCATGTACCTTGGAAAATAAAACGCACTTTTTTGAACTTCATGTGTGAGCTGGATTTTTCTGCTTTCTTTTAGATGTTGCACCCAGCCCAGGTGCTATCCGTGCTCCAGAAGTGTGGAATTGCAGGTGGTGAGCTGGATTTTCTTCTGTGATCATGATATTTTGGCCAAGAACCTCGTTCCCTCTGTAAAAGCATTGAAACTTGCGTTTCTTTCATTGCACCAACAGTTGTTGCCGTCTCACCAAGTTGCTTGCCTATTGTCCTGTAATTCATCTCAGCCTTGTGAAGGGACCTAATTTTGTCCCTCTTTGCTCTTTGGTCTTGGCCATGGTGGAGACATTGGAGTGTGATTAATTAAGTGTGTGGACAGGTCTCTTTAATACAGGTACCGAGTTCAAACAGGTGCAATTAATATAAGCTATGCAGAGTAGGAGGGCTTTTTAAAGAAAATATAACAGGTCTGGTTGATAGGGGATCAAATACTAATTTCATGCAATAAAAAGCAACTTAATTATTTAAAAATCATAGAATGTGATTTTCTATTTTTTGTTTTTAGATTCTGTCTCTCACAGTTGAACTGTACCCGAGATAAAAATTACAGACCTCTCCATTCTTTGTAGGTGGAAAAACTTGCAAAATCGTCAGTGTATCAAATACATATTTTCTCCACTGTATACCTATGAGAGTGTATGGGTTAATTCATATGTCCAATTATTTTTTTGCTTAGACCGGGTGCTCAACACAAAATCATGGCTACTTGTCTTATTTTTATGTTCTTGCAAACTCACCAATTCCAGTCTACGGATCTGTGAATTAAATTATACAACACTTGCATGCCAACTGTGTACTGTTCGTTTTTCACGGAGAAACCTCCATCAGTTTTTTTTCCATCAGACAAAAATTGATGAAACTCTAACCTGCCCCTAATGGTAAAAACTGACACATTAACCAAACTATGATGATACTCTGATTTAATAAAAACTAATGAAACTTGGCCCATATTTTTAATATTAAAAAAATCACTGACGTGTCAAGGAGCCCTTATGGTGCCTTTACACTGCAATCTAGGAACACTTGATTCCTGATAATCGGCCACTCTAAACAGGGTACCATTGACCTGACGAACTGTGAGTATGACCTAGTCGGGATATTAAGGCTGATTTGTAGAAAAATCAGAAATCTCAGATTTTAAGTGGCGATTGCCTTCATAGTTTACGTGCATGTCCTCTTAAAGTATTAAGTGTCAGTAATGATGGGTTTTTTTTAGGAACAATTTTCAGATTATATTCTAGAGCTTGAAAGGTGCAGATCTGTAAAAAAGAATCTTATACTTTCTGCAACATAGGCTATTATTTTAAACCTCTGCATTTTATAGCTCGTAAAATTATCAACATGATTTTATGACAAAAATAACATAGTGGATTATTACTGTGAGGTCATTCCAAACACTACAGGATACAGAGTATCAATTACAACACTATGAGATATTGAATAGATTCATCTAAACTGTGAATTAAGTGAGAAACAATATTTATTTTGGCAACATGTAAACATTTGCGTCTGAGAGAAAAAGCTTTCACGGCTCGGAGAATATGCGTATTTTTATTCCTGATATATGATGTGTCTGAATCAATTGTAGCATCAACATCTGGCAGTTTTCTTCTAAGGCTTATCTATCAATCCTCTGGCATGGTAAAGGGTCATATAAACATGTTATATCATTATTATGTCTTTCTCTGATTTGCTGGGTCCCTGCTTTGTAGATAATGTGGGGGTTATAAGAGTAACGTTAAATTACTGTACGCTGTCTGTTTATTTTTTAAGAACAAGTAAAATCATTTATTTTTACTCTTCTACGGGAAAGTCCATTTTCAAGAATGATCAAGAATGTACTGTATATATCACAATATTATATTCATGGAACGGACACCATTTATAGATTCAACAGAAATTAAAAATGGTCTAGTTAGAGTGGATGTCTCACAAAGACAACCCCACCTCAGCTATAAGGTACTTTACCATTATGCATGACATACAGTATAGGCAACATTGAACTTTAGTACTTCGAACTGGAATGACCACTGGGCAAGTGGGGTTTTAATTTTTTGCGTGTGTGTTTTTTTGGGGGGTGGGGGTTATTACACAAAAGATGCCACTGAAATAATAAATATCATATCTTAACCTGGAAAATCTAATCATAAAATGACTAATTACAATGAATCAACTTAATGATTACCTATGGTTTTGTATTTATTTAGATTTTTTTTTTTTAAAATCTGTCTTATGCTTCATGAAATATGGGCCTTCTTATTTAGTAACTTTTTATAATCTTTACAAGGTGGCATTACTCACAGGATCCTCGGGGGTGTGTCTTTTGTCTGCCCTGCCTTATTACTGGGTAACACTCTGTTGCTAAAAACAGGGAACAGAGATTCCAGCTCACCAGTCTTGCAGTATAATCTTTCAAGAGGTGCAATGTTACATGAGCTTGTCAGACATTAACGGTGAAAAGATATTCGGCACTCCGTTAGTGGACTAAAATCTTCAAATTTATGACAGCTCTGTCAGCAAAACCAACAGTATCAACCATGATTAAGTCCTTCTGGTTGAAACGTGTTAGTTTTGCTGACTGAGCTCTCCTGTCTATATTTGTGTACTTGAAATACTGTAAGTTTGAAGATTTTAGTATTTTCACTATTAATGCCCCCTTGGTAAAGAGCATAAAAATCAGCATTAAATAAAGAGGTCCATATTTCTGGAAATGTATGGCAGATATACTTAAAAAAATAGGTAGGACTCTGTTGCAATTAAAATCCACCACATACTGGAGGGCAGAGTGCTCGGTCAGAGAGCTAATATATAATTGACAAAAGACTGGCTAGTGTGAACAGATGCATACTAGGAGCAGCCATCTCCACATAAATAAACAGAAAAAGTTGCACTCTGTAGTGCTAAAGCATGTTAACATGAAATATATGAAATATGAATAGCAATACTGCTTCTGGATACCAGGAAAAAATGAGACGCTTAGCACATAATTTGGCCAATTCATGCATACCCATCAACCAACGACAAGGTGGTCTCAAATCTGCTGGGTCCTACTCTTGGCAGAAAAATGCAGCCGTAATAACACGCATTTTTGGTGCCTTTTTGCCTGAGCTTTTTATTTATTTCAGTGACGTGAATGTTGAAAAATGCAGGGCAAAAATGCACAGAGAATTGACTTGTAGCAATTATTTTCTGCACCAAATCTGCACACCAAAAATACTTAACGTGTGCTGGACACTTCAGGCTTCTCATTCACTTTGGTGGCATGAGGTGTTGCTTCAGGTTTTGTAACAAATCAGCACAAAAAAAAATTAGACAAAATCGCAGCAAATCTACAATGTGGGCAACACAGCCTAAATTTTTGAACACGTTTTTTGAGGGTTATATACCAACAAAATGTAGCCAAGAAGGTGTAATACCCTATGGGTGAGCAATATAATACCGATAAATTTTGAACAAGTTTTTTGAGGCTTTTATAGCAACGACATGTAAACAAGAAGAAGTGATACCCTATGGGTGAACAATATGATACCAATAAATTTGGAACAAGGTTTTGGAGGCTTACATAGCAACTAAATGTACCCAAGAAAATGGAATACCCTATTGGTGAACAATATGATACCAATACATTTTGAACAAGTTTTTTGAGGGTTATATACCAACGAAATGTACTCCAGACCATGGAATAGTCTATAGGTGAGCTTTATAATAGAGATACATTTTTAAACAAGTTTTTGAAGGGTTATATAACAAAGAAATCTATCTAAGAATATGTAAAAGTCTATGGATGAGCAATATAATACTGATACATTTTAAAAACAAGTTTTGGGAGGTTTATATACCAATGAAATGTACTAAAGACTATGGAATAGTCTATGGGTGATCAATAAAATAACAATAATATTTTGAACAAGTATTTTAAGGGTTATATACCAAAGAAATGTGCCCAAGAACACGTAATACTGTATGGCTGAAAAATGTAACACAGCAAAACTTAACAAAAAAATTTTGTACGAAAATATTTTGAAAGTGTAGATGATGTACAGACATATAAAGGCTTTGCAGAAAGTGCAAAGCCAGACAGAGATTATGAGGGTCATCCATAGACCCCTGAAAGGCAACAGCTGACGGGTTTCATAAAAATATTGAAGATTATAAACACTTTATGTGCTGCTGTCCTATGGTGACGTGAAAAAGTGTGGGCTATTTCAAGCTTTATTCATTATTATGAGCGTGAGCTGCAGTGCGCAGGCACCGGGCCTCTGACCTTTCTGGTGCCTGCGCACTGCAGTACTATCCTCTGCCCTCAAGAGGGCAGAGCAAAGTACGCCTGCGCCGGAGCCGTGGCTGAAGATCAGAAGAGGACGTCTTGTAATGAAGATGGGAGGCGCCGCAGCGGACCGGAGACGCCCATCCGACCTGACCAGCAGCGGGACCGCCCCTGGGTGAGTATAATATAACGTCTTTTTCTCCTCTTTCAGGTAACATCGGGGGCTTATCTACAGCATTACAGAATGCTGCAGATAAGCCCCTGATGCCGGTGGGCTTACCTCACCCGCGATTTTCGGGGTGACAGGTTCCCTTTAAGAAGGGTTTGTCCTAGTAGTGGAAAATCCCTTTAAAGGGAACCTGTCAGTAGGTTTTACTACCAGAAACGAAATACATTTGTTAGGTCGCTATAATTCAGAACCAATCTATACCTTCATTTTTGTAATCTCTCTTTGTGTTCCAAAGTAATTTCCTATTACATTTTTATGCTAATGAGTCACAACTGCAGACGGCTTGGCCCTGCACATACAGCCCTCCTTCCTGTTTCCAATTTCCCTTGCCTGCCCCCATTCTTTGCTCCCTGTCTGACATTTCATTTTTTTCTGAGTGACCTGCCCACCCCACCACAGGTGCTGTGACCCACTGCGCCAGTCACCTTCTCATACGGGGGAGCATACATTCAGATTCATAGTCCTCGCCGCATCATTAGAACTGTGCACAAATTCCAGTGAGGAGACTGGTCACTCAGACAATAGTTACCTTTAATTCAGGGAGCAAAGGGCAGCAAACATGGAAAATTGGAAAGGATTGGAGAGATGAAAGTTCTGGGTCAAGCTGCCTGCACTTGCAGCTCATTAGTACAACAATAGGGTCAAGGATTACTTTGGAATAACGGGGGTTTTAAGGCAATGAAATGTGAAAAAAATAATTTAAAACGTTTAGTTACTCTTTATTTATTATGCATTGTTTACATATCGCCATCATATTCCGTAGCGCATTGGGGGTCACAAGCTAGATTCCATATCAGTCTGTCTTTGGAGCACACTTTGCAAAGCAACAGTTCTAACCACTGACCCTCCATGCTGCTCCTTAAAGCCCAGCCATGCAAGTATTTATTTTTTATTATTATTCACATGTATTTTATGCTATAATAAGTGTTTTCATTTTGGTGCAATGAAATTCAAGATTGGACTTTATACAAAATCACTATATGATCTGCAGTTACAAATAGTAATTACAGGTTTAACAGTTTTATTTCTAATATAAAGTTTATTCATCCCTCTAAAGTTAAACACCGAAATATCAATACTTACAGACAGGAGTGTAATCAAGAGAAGACATTGCGCTTGAAACCCCTTCCAGCTATTTAGTAATGCATATGAAGTCATGTAATTTTCTGAGTACATCTACTTAATAAACTCATCAATCTCTTTATTGTCAGCAGAACAAAGGTCAGTAACGCAGGAACTATTGTCATCCATGATGAAAAATTGCAAAATTGGAGCAACTCGAAACCATCACTAAAATTACAATCTATTTGGAAAAGTATAAATCTTTAATTCTGGTTCTAAGTAAAATACAGTATATATACACACATTTATAAATAATATCATGTATTTTAACTTGCAGCGCATATTTTCCAAATTTATCAATTTTAAGTGGGTTAAAATAAATGCTTTCACATCACGTTCTCTGTGTCTGCTAGTAGAAAAGTTTCTGAGTGGTCAGCAGAGTTGTCTTGGACCATAAGCAGGGCCGGACTGGCCATCTGGCAATTCTGGCAAATGCCAGATGGGCTGGTCCAGTCGTATGTTACTTTGTCTTCTATGTTGTCAACAGTATCAGTGTCCTCGAGGTGCAGTTGAGATGGAGCGTCAGGGTGGAGGAACAACGTGGGTCTATGTGCTTTTAATTGCCAGGGCTGAATTCCACTCCCAGTCCGCTCCTGACCATAAGGCTTTGTTCACACGTTGTATTTTTGCTCCGTTTTTATGCAAATTTTAAGCTGAGTTTACAGTACCAGTAAAAGCTATGAGATTTCACAAATCTCATGGACACACTGCTTTTTTTTTCCTGACTGAATTGGAAAACCACTGCATTTTTGAAAATTGCAGGATGTCACTTATGTCAGCATTTTTGTAGTAGAAAGCAAAGAGTAAGTAGAAAAATGCAGCAAAAGAGCATAAAAAAAGCAGGTACCAGGCTTTGCTACGTTTTTGGTGTAAAAACCTAAGGAAGTTGCATCATGTTTTTTTTCAGACGCTAAACTTTATCAACATGCACAAGAGACAATAAAAACACAGCAAAAAAATGAAGCAAAAACGCAACAAATATGCAGCAAACACGCAGTCTTTTTATAAGAAGCTTCTTTACTGCCATGATAGCAGCTTTGCTTGCACACAGCAAAAACACAATGTGTGAACATAGCCTAATGCCAGGGTCACAATTGCAACTACAATTCGAGAAACTTGCGCGAGTCTCTCGCATCAATACCCAGCACTGCCGCCGGCACTTGGGACCAGAGCGTTCAGCTGCATAGAATTACAGGGCGGGCCATTTATATGGATACACCTAAATAAAATGGGAATGGTTGGTGATATCAACTTCCTGTTTGTGGCACATTAGAATATGGGAGGGGGAAAACTTTTCAAGATGGGTGGTGACCATAGCAGCCATTTTGAAGTCGGCCATTTTGGATCCAACTTTATTTTTTTCAGTGGGAAAAGGGTCATGTGACACATCAAATTTGTTGAGAATTTCACAAGAAAGATAATGGTGTGCTTGGCTTTAACATAACTATATTCTTTCATGAGTTATTTACAAGTTTATGACCACTTATAAAATGTGTTCAATGTGCTGCCCAGTATCCGTTGTTTCAGATGCTGCACATCTCGTATCTTCACAGCATAGACAATTACCTTCAGATTACCCCAGTTATATTATCCTAAACATAACTGCTCAAAATTGTCTGGGTCCGATATATGGTAACCATAACAATGTTATACTTGTAAAGTGCTTATATGCCTCAAATAAGTAACTTACTTGAGGCACATCTGCACTTCACAAGTATAACATTGTAATGGTTACCATATATCGGACCCAGACAATTTTGAGGAGTTAGGTTTAGGATCTCGGCAATAATTATATACCATGGGTGGGTTTGAAGTAGACATGTTTTTTGACTAGAGGCATCTTTATCATTTTTGTAAAATTAATACTGTGAGATTCATGTTGTATTTTGTATTGCAAATAAAGTTTTCATCTTTATACATTCCTTGTCTGTCCAATAAGTTGGATAGTTTGGTAATATACGGTATAAAACAGCAGCACTTACCTGCCCTGCAGTGCATTTGTTTCAAGATCTGGTCAGGTAAGGCTACGTTCACATTTGCATTGTGCGCCGCTGCGTCGGCGGTGCAACGCACAACGCAAATAAAAACGCACCAAAATGCACGCAAAAACGCTGCGTTTTGCGACGCATGCGTCATTTATGCCGAAATTTGGACACAAGAAAAATGCAACTTGTTGCGTTTTCTGCGCCCGAAGCTTGCGGCAAAAAACCGCATGCATCGCACAACGCAGCACAACGCATGTCCATGCGTCCCCCATGTTAAATATAGGGGCGCATGACGCATGCGTCGCCCGACGCAAACACGCCAAACGCTAATGTGAACGTAGCCTAAGTGTTGCTGCCTTTTTTTCTGCTGTTTTGAATTGAATTTTTGGAGATCTTGAGTGGCTTTGCTATTTAGTTTAGTGTAGGACTCGTAAGCGTGGGGACCCTTGGCGTGGGTTACAAGCTTGCATATTTTGGCCAAAATACCAACCAATACTTCACTATTTTTGTATATTTTTTGTACTATATTTTTCGGGGTGCAGCCAAGCCCAAACACGTTCGGTCTTCCATGAGGGGTGTTCGCACTGGGATGCATTGAGAAGTGTGCTGGTTAGCCCGCCTAACCGAAAAGTAGGGGTGCGACTAATAGGCTGTGAACCAAACACTATGCATTAACCTTGTGTGAACGATGCCCTATGTGGGCATTCACTGTGCAATTGTATACTGGGCAGTCACCCCCTCCAGGAATGGGTAGGTGCAGAGTGGCTGTTGATCTGGTATTTTGCACCTGTGTTGCTAACATCTTGCTTTATGGGCTGGCTGCACCCTGCAGTGCATTTGTTCCAAGATCTGGACAGGTAAGTGTTGCTGCCTTTTTCTCTGCTGTTTTGAATTGAATGTTTGGAGACCTTGAGTCTTTAGTGGCTTTGCTATTTAGTTTAATATACGGTATGGAATGTGATTTTTTTGTTGATTTGTGCTGGACTAATATGTATACGTATAATTATAAAATAATTATAAAGTGGATTACTAGTTTTTATGGCCGCCGCATGCTGATACGTACATCCAAAAACATCTGCACATGTGCTGTTTAGATGGTGTTCTGAGAGATCTTCTCCCAGACCTGAATCAGGACATCAGTGAGTTTTTGGGCAGTCTATGTTGCTACTTGGTGGCACCCTCAAAACGCACTCCCTTGAACCAACTTCTGTATCTAGCTATCGCCCCGTATCACTTCTACCCTATGCCTCAAAACTACTGGAACAACATGTCCATCTTGAACTGTCCTCCCATCTTTCCTCCTGCTCCCTCATTGACCGCTTACAATCTGGCTTCTGACCACATTATTTCACTGAAACTGCCCTGACTTAAGTCACCAATGACCTACTAACTGCCAAATCCAAGCAACCCTAGTCTATCTTCACCCTGGGCTTGTCCCCTGCCTTCGACACAGTGAACCATTCCCTCTTACAACAAAATTTCTCATCTCTTGGCATTGCAGACTTGACCCCATCTTGGATCTCTTCATACCTAACAGACCAGACATTCAGTGTCTCCCACACACACCACCTCCTGATCTCAACCCCTATCTGTGTGTGTCCCCCAAGGTTCAGTTCTATAACCCCCTGCTCTTTTCCATATACACATTTGGCTTGGGACAGATCATAGAGTCCCACAACTTATTTATTTATTAATTATTTATCATGCATTGCTTATATTACGCTATAATATTACGCAGCGCTTTACATACATTATCATCATTCTCCCCATTGGGCTTACAATCTAAATTCACTATCAGTATGTCTTTGGAGTGTGGGAGGAAACTGGAGAACCCGGAGGAAACTAACAGAATCAAGGGGGAAACCCGTTGCAGATGTTGTCCTTGGTGGAATTTAAACCCAGAATCACAGTGCTTAAAAGCAACAGTCCTAACTAGGGTTGAGCGACCTTGACCTTTTTAGAGTCGAGCCGTGTTTCGCGAAACCCGACTATCTTAGAAGTCGAGTCGAGTGGAATCGGCCGATTATCGCGAAAAGTCGGGTATCGACCGAAACACGAAACCCAATGCAAGTCAATGGGGGAGCATAGTCGGCAGTGAGTGGAGGCCAGGAAAACACCTACACTGCCCATTTTAATGGCAAAAACATCCATTCTTGTTACAGAAGCTTGTCAATCATAATTTACCTTATAATAATTGGAAGGCATTTGAAATTGGGGGTCATTTGGCTAAAGTTGTGGGGGGTAGGGCTGGTTCAAGTAATTAGTGGGCCCAGGAAATCTGGACCACGTCACGGCAGTGGAGCAGGGAGAGGTAAGTATTTCAACTTTGCAAGTGCTGTGATCCTGAGCAAGCAGGGGGGGCCCACTCGTTGGCATTGGCACTGGCACAGGGCCCCTCAAAGTACAGCGGTGTGTTTGCACGGCAGGGGCGCCTCCCACCGGCAGCAACACTTTTGCGTACTATGAGAGGCCCTGTGCCAGTGACGTCGCCAACTAGTATTCCTTCCCCCACCTGATGAAGGAACCTGCACTTTCATCTGCACATTCCTCTTTGTCCCCATGTAAGGTGGTATGGTATGCGGGAAGAGGAACCTGACTTTCAGCAGGGTCACAATCTTGTTGTGTAGCGTGCACGGGGAATGTTGCGTTATGGGTCAATGTACCAGCAGACTCATCTATCACTGGCTGGGCATTGGGCAGGATGAGGAGGAAACACAGATATAGGCCCAAAGAATAAAGTTGGCTAAATGCAGTTCAAAATTGGTAACACAGGACTAACCAGGGGGCATTGCAGTGGAGGACAACTGGAATGAGAGGCTGACACAGAGAGTAGGCCCAAATCAGTAAGTAGTTGAAATGCAGTTCGAAATTGGCAACCGTAGTAAACAGGCGGCACAGCTTTGTTCAGTGGAGGAGAACAGCAAGGAGTGGCAGACACCGATAGTAGGCCCCAACCCAACTAGTAGGCCAAATGCAGTCTAACATTAACAACTACTTAACGAGAGCCTGAAAATGGAATTTCAGGACAGGAAACCAGGAGAACAGCAAGGAGCGGCAGACACTGTTAGTAGGCCCCAAACCAACTAGTACGCCAAATGCAGTTGTTCCATTTAACCACTATTTAACAAGAGCCTGAAGATAGAAGCTCAGGAAAGGCAACCTGGAGAACACCTTGGAGTGGAACACACCGTCTCTACACCCCATACCAAATGTGTAGGCCTAATGCAGTGTAGTTTCCAACAACTACTAAACGAGAGCATTAAGATTGAAGCAATGGAGAGGAAACCTGGGGAACACCTTGGAGTTGAACACACCGTCTCTCTACACCCCATACCCAATTTGTAGGCCTAATGCAGTGTAGTTTCCAACAACTACTAAACGAGAGCATTAAGATTGAAGCAATGGAGAGGAAACCTGGGGAACACCTTGGAGCTGAACACACCGTCTCTCTACACCCCATACCCAATTTGTAGGCCTAATGCAGTGTAGTTTCCAACAACTACTAAACGAGAGCATTAAGATTGAAGCAATGGAGAGGAAACCTGGGGAACACCTTGGAGTTGAACACACCGTCTCTCTACACCCCATACCCAATTTGTAGGCCTAATGCAGTGTAGTTTCCAACAACTACTAAACGAGAGCATTAAGATTGAAGCAATGGAGAGGAAACCTGGGGCACACCTTGGAGTTGAACACACCGTCTCTCTACACCCCATACCCAATTTGTAGGCCTAATGCAGTGTAGTTTCCAACAACTACTAAACGAGAGCATTAAGATTGAAGCAATGGAGAGGAAACCTGGGGAACACCTTGGAGTGGAACACACCGTCTCTCTACACCCCATACCCAATTTGAAGGCCTAATGCAGTGTAGTTTCCAACAACTACTAAACGAGAGCATTAAGATTGAAGCAATGGAGAGGAAACCTGGGGAACACCTTGGAGTTGAACACGCCGTCTCTCTACACCCCATACCCAATTTGTAGGCCTAATGCAGTGTAGTTTCCAACAACTACTAAACGAGAGCATTAAGATTGAAACAATGGAGAGGAAACCTGGGGAACACCTTGGAGTTGAACACACCGTCTCTCTACACCCCATACCCAATTTGTAGGCCTAATGCAGTGTAGTTTCCAACAACTACTAAACGAGAGCATTAAGATTGAAGCAATGGAGAGGAAACCTGGGGAACACCTTGGAGTGGAACACACCATCTCTACACCCCATACCAAATGTGTAGGCCTAATGCAGTGTAGTTTCCAACAACTACTAAACGGGAGCATTTAGATTGAAGCAATGGAGAGGAAACCTGGGGAACACCTTGGAGTTGAACACACCGTCTCTCTACACCCCATACCCAATTTGTAGGCCTTATGCAGTGTAGTTTTCACCAACTACTAAACGAGAGTAGGAAGATCGAAGCAATGTGGACGAAACCTGGGGAACACCTTGGAGTGTAACACACCGTCTCTCTACACCCTATACCCAATTTGTAGGCCTAATGCAGTGTAGTTTCCAACAACTACTAAACGAGAGCATTAAGATTGAAGCAATGGAGAGGAAACCTGGGGAACACCTTGGAGTTGAACACACCGTCTCTCTACACCCCATACCCAATTTGTAGGCCTAATGCAGTGTAGTTTCCAACAACTACTAAACGAGAGCATTAAGATTGAAGCAATGGAGAGGAAACCTGGGGAACACCTTGGAGTGGAACACACCGTCTCTACACCCCATACCAAATGTGTAGGCCTAATGCAGTGTAGTTTCCAACAACTACTAAACGAGAGCATTAAGATTGAAGCAATGGAGAGGAAACCTGGGGAACACCTTGGAGTTGAACACACCGTCTCTCTACACCCCATATCCTATTTGTAGGCCTAATGCAGTGTAGTTACCAACAACTACTAAACGAGAGCATTAAGATTGAAGCAATGGAGAGGAAACCTGGGGAACACCTTGGAGTGGAACACACATTCTCTACACCCCATACCAAATGTGTAGGCCTAATGCAGTGTAGTTTCCAACAACTACTAAACGAGAGCATTAAGATTGAAGCAATGGAGAGGAAACCTGGGGAACACCTTGGAGTGGAACACACCGTCTCTACACCCCATACCAAATGTGTAGGCCTAATGCAGTGTAGTTTCCAACAACAACTAAACGAGAGCATTAAGATTGAAGCAATGGAGAGGAAACCTGGGGAACACCTTGGAGTTGAACACACCGTCTCTCTACACCCCATACCCAATTTGTACGTCTAATGCAGTGTAGTTTCCAACAACTACTAAACGAGAGCATTAAGATTGAAGCAATGGAGAGGAAACCTGGGGAACACCTTGGAGTTGAACACACCGTCTCTCTACACCCCATACCCAATTTGTAAACCTAATGCAGTGTAGTTTCCAACAACTACTAAACGAGAGCATTAAGATTGAAGCAATGGAGAGGAAACCTGGGGAACACCTTAGAGTGGAACACACCGTCTCTACACCCCATACCAAATGTGTAGGTCTAATGCAGTGTAGTTTCCAACAACTACTAAACGAGAGCATTAAGATTGAAGCAATGGAGAGGAAACCTGGGGAACACCTTGGAGTTGAACACACCGTCTCTCTACACCCCATACCCAATTTGTAAACCTAATGCAGTGTAGTTTCCAACAACTACTAAACGAGAGCATTAAGATTGAAGCAATGGAGAGGAAACCTGGGGAACACCTTGGAGTGTAACACACCGTCTCTCTACACCCTATACCCAATTTGTAGGCCTAATGCAGTGTAGTTTCCAACAACTACTAAACGAGAGCATTAAGATTGAAGCAATGGAGAGGAAACCTGGGGAACACCTTGGAGTTGAACACACCGTCTCTCTACACCCCATACCCAATTTGTAGGCCTAATGCAGTGTAGTTTCCAACAACTACTAAACGAGAGCATTAAGATTGAAGCAATGGAGAGGAAACCTGGGGAACACCTTGGAGTGGAACACACCGTCTCTACACCCCATACCAAATGTGTAGGCCTAATGCAGTGTAGTTTCCAACAACTACTAAACGAGAGCATTAAGATTGAAGCAATGGAGAGGAAACCTGGGGAACACCTTGGAGTTGAACACACCGTCTCTCTACACCCCATATCCTATTTGTAGGCCTAATGCAGTGTAGTTACCAACAACTACTAAACGAGAGCATTAAGATTGAAGCAATGGAGAGGAAACCTGGGGAACACCTTGGAGTGGAACACACATTCTCTACACCCCATACCAAATGTGTAGGCCTAATGCAGTGTAGTTTCCAACAACTACTAAACGAGAGCATTAAGATTGAAGCAATGGAGAGGAAACCTGGGGAACACCTTGGAGCTGAACACACCGTCTCTCTACACCCCATACCCAATTTGTAGGCCTAATGCAGTGTAGTTTCCAACAACTACTAAACGAGAGCATTAAGATTGAAGCAATGGAGAGGAAACCTGGGGAACACCTTGGAGTTGAACACACCGTCTCTCTACACCCCATACCCAATTTGTAGGCCTAATGCAGTGTAGTTTCCAACAACTACTAAACGAGAGCATTAAGATTGAAGCAATGGAGAGGAAACCTGGGGCACACCTTGGAGTTGAACACACCGTCTCTCTACACCCCATACCCAATTTGTAGGCCTAATGCAGTGTAGTTTCCAACAACTACTAAACGAGAGCATTAAGATTGAAGCAATGGAGAGGAAACCTGGGGAACACCTTGGAGTGGAACACACCGTCTCTCTACACCCCATACCCAATTTGAAGGCCTAATGCAGTGTAGTTTCCAACAACTACTAAACGAGAGCATTAAGATTGAAGCAATGGAGAGGAAACCTGGGGAACACCTTGGAGTTGAACACGCCGTCTCTCTACACCCCATACCCAATTTGTAGGCCTAATGCAGTGTAGTTTCCAACAACTACTAAACGAGAGCATTAAGATTGAAACAATGGAGAGGAAACCTGGGGAACACCTTGGAGTTGAACACACCGTCTCTCTACACCCCATACCCAATTTGTAGGCCTAATGCAGTGTAGTTTCCAACAACTACTAAACGAGAGCATTAAGATTGAAGCAATGGAGAGGAAACCTGGGGAACACCTTGGAGTGGAACACACCATCTCTACACCCCATACCAAATGTGTAGGCCTAATGCAGTGTAGTTTCCAACAACTACTAAACGGGAGCATTTAGATTGAAGCAATGGAGAGGAAACCTGGGGAACACCTTGGAGTTGAACACACCGTCTCTCTACACCCCATACCCAATTTGTAGGCCTTATGCAGTGTAGTTTTCACCAACTACTAAACGAGAGTAGGAAGATCGAAGCAATGTGGACGAAACCTGGGGAACACCTTGGAGTGTAACACACCGTCTCTCTACACCCTATACCCAATTTGTAGGCCTAATGCAGTGTAGTTTCCAACAACTACTAAACGAGAGCATTAAGATTGAAGCAATGGAGAGGAAACCTGGGGAACACCTTGGAGTTGAACACACCGTCTCTCTACACCCCATACCCAATTTGTAGGCCTAATGCAGTGTAGTTTCCAACAACTACTAAACGAGAGCATTAAGATTGAAGCAATGGAGAGGAAACCTGGGGAACACCTTGGAGTGGAACACACCGTCTCTACACCCCATACCAAATGTGTAGGCCTAATGCAGTGTAGTTTCCAACAACTACTAAACGAGAGCATTAAGATTGAAGCAATGGAGAGGAAACCTGGGGAACACCTTGGAGTTGAACACACCGTCTCTCTACACCCCATATCCTATTTGTAGGCCTAATGCAGTGTAGTTACCAACAACTACTAAACGAGAGCATTAAGATTGAAGCAATGGAGAGGAAACCTGGGGAACACCTTGGAGTGGAACACACATTCTCTACACCCCATACCAAATGTGTAGGCCTAATGCAGTGTAGTTTCCAACAACTACTAAACGAGAGCATTAAGATTGAAGCAATGGAGAGGAAACCTGGGGAACACCTTGGAGTGGAACACACCGTCTCTACACCCCATACCAAATGTGTAGGCCTAATGCAGTGTAGTTTCCAACAACAACTAAACGAGAGCATTAAGATTGAAGCAATGGAGAGGAAACCTGGGGAACACCTTGGAGTTGAACACACCGTCTCTCTACACCCCATACCCAATTTGTACGTCTAATGCAGTGTAGTTTCCAACAACTACTAAACGAGAGCATTAAGATTGAAGCAATGGAGAGGAAACCTGGGGAACACCTTGGAGTTGAACACACCGTCTCTCTACACCCCATACCCAATTTGTAAACCTAATGCAGTGTAGTTTCCAACAACTACTAAACGAGAGCATTAAGATTGAAGCAATGGAGAGGAAACCTGGGGAACACCTTAGAGTGGAACACACCGTCTCTACACCCCATACCAAATGTGTAGGTCTAATGCAGTGTAGTTTCCAACAACTACTAAACGAGAGCATTAAGATTGAAGCAATGGAGAGGAAACCTGGGGAACACCTTGGAGTTGAACACACCGTCTCTCTACACCCCATACCCAATTTGTAAACCTAATGCAGTGTAGTTTCCAACAACTACTAAACGAGAGCATTAAGATTGAAGCAATGGAGAGGAAACCTGGGGAACACCTTGTGGTGGCAGACACCGTTAGTAGGCCCTACCAAAGTTGTAGCCCCAATGCAGTTTTAAAATTCCTAGAGGCTGAAAACAAGACTATTGACGCTCAGCTTTTTTCAAAGGAACACAGCTGTATTGAGTGGCGCAGACAGACACAGGTAGTAGGCCTTAAACCAAAAATGTGGCTCACTGCAGCTTAAAAAAGGTTACAGGGGTACACAGGCAGCATTGCTCTGGGCAGTGGAGGACAATTTCAATAGTGGACCGCAGACAGACTTTGTACGCCTACTATTAAAAAAAGGATGCTCTATGCAATTAAAAATAGGTTCCAGGGGTACACGGGCAGCTGTGGTCTGGTCAGTGGAGGAGTAGAAGAAAGAACGAGCCGCAGACAGGCTTCGAAGGCCTAACATAAAAAGATATTGGGCTGTAGGCACTTTAACATTGGTTCCAGGGGTACACGGGCAGCAGTGGTCTGGTCAGTGTAGGAGTAGTCGAAAGAACGGGCCGCAGACAGGCTTCGAAGGCCTAACATAAAAAAATATTGGACTGTAGGCACTTTAACATTGGTTCCAGGGGTACACGGGCAGCAGTAGACTGGTCAGTGTAGTAGTAGTAGAAAGAACGGGCCGCAGACAGGCTTCGAAGGCCTAACATAAAAAAATATTGGGCTGTAGGCACTTTTAAATAGGTTCCAGGGGTACACAGGCAGCAGTAGACTGGTCAGTGTAGTAGTAGTAGAAAGAACGGGCCGCAGACAGGCTTCGAAGGCCTAACATAATAAAATTGGGCTGCCTGTAGGCAATTTAAAATTGGTTCCAGGGGTACAGGGGCAGCAGTGGTCTGGTCAGTGGAGGCCTAGTGGAAGGAGGGACCGCAGACAGGCTTCGAAGGCCTAACATAATAAAATTGGACAGGCTGTAGGCACTTTATAATTGGTTCCAGGGGTACACGGGCAGCAGTGGTCTGGTCAGTGGAGGCCTAGTGGAAGGAGGGACCGCAGACAGGCTTCGAAGGCATAACATAATAAATTGGGCTGGCTGTAGGCAATTTAAAATTGGTTCCAGGGGTACACGGGCAGCAGTACACAGGTCAGTGGAGGCCTAGTGGAAGGAGGGACCGCAGACAGGCTTCGAAGGCCTAACATAATAAAATTGGACAGGCTGTAGGCACTTTATAATTGGTTCCAGGGGTACACGGGCAGCAGTGGTCTGGTCAGTGGAGGCCTAGTGGAAGGAGGGACCGCAGACAGGCTTCGAAGGCCTAACATAATAAAATTGGACAGGCTGTAGGCACTTTATAATTGGTTCCAGGGGTACACGGGCAGCAGTGGTCGGGTCAGTGGAGGCCCAGTGGAAGGAGGGACCGCAGACAGGCTTCGAAGGCCTAACATAATAAATTGGGCTGGCTGTAGGCAATTTAAAATTGGTTCCAGGGGTACACGGGCAGCAGTACACAGGTCAGTGGAGGCCTAGTGGAAGGAGGGACCGCAGACAGGCTTCGAAGGCCTAACATAATAAATTGGGCTGGCTGTAGGCAATTTAAAATTGGTTCCAGGGGTACACGGGCAGCAGTACACAGGTCAGTGGAGGCCTAGTGGAAGGAGGGACCGCAGACAGGCTTCGAAGGCCTAACATAATAAAATTGGACAGGCTGTAGGCACTTTATAATTGGTTCCAGGGGTACACGGGCAGCAGTGGTCGGGTCAGTGGAGGCCTAGTGGAAGGAGGGACCGCAGACAGGCTTCGAAGGCCTAACATAATAAATTGGGCTGGCTGTAGGCAATTTAAAATTGGTTCCAGGGGTACACGGGCAGCAGTACACAGGTCAGTGGAGGCCTAGTGGAAGGAGGGACCGCAGACAGGCTTCGAAGGCCTAACATAATAAAATTGGACAGGCTGTAGGCACGTTATAATTGGTTCCAGGGGTACACGGGCAGCAGTGGTCTGGTCAGTGGAGGCCTAGTGGAAGGAGGGACCGCAGAAAGGCTTCGAAGGCCTAACATAATAAAATTGGACAGGCTGTAGGCACTTTATAATTGGTTCCAGGGGTACACGGGCAGCAGTGGTCGGGTCAGTGGAGGCCTAGTGGAAGGAGGGACCGCAGACAGGCTTCGAAGGCCTAACATAATAAATTGGGTTGGCTGTAGGCAATTTAAAATTGGTTCCAGGGGTACACGGGCAGCAGTACACAGGTCAGTGGAGGCCTAGTGGAAGGAGGGACCGCAGACAGGCTTCAAAGGCCTAACATAATAAAATTGGACAGGCTGTAGGCACTTTATAATTGGTTCCAGGGGTACACGGGCAGCAGTGGTCTGGCCCGTGGAGGCCTAGTGGAAGGAGGGACCGCAGACAGGCTTCAAAGGCCTAACATAATAAAATTGGACAGGCTGTAGGCACTTTATAATTGGTTCCAGGGGTACACGGGCAGCAGTGGTCGGGTCAGTGGAGGCCTAGTGGAGGAGGGACCGCAGACAGGCTTCGAAGGCCTAACATAATAAATTGGGCTGGCTGTAGGCAATTTAAAATTGGTTCCAGGGGTACACGGGCAGCAGTACACAGGTCAGTGGAGGCCTAGTGGAAGGAGGGACCACAGACAGGCTTCAAAGGCCTAACATAATAAATTGGGCTGGCTGTAGGCACTTTTAAATAGGTTCCAGGGGTACACGGGCAGCAGTGGTCTGGTCAGTGGAGGCCTAGTGGAAGGAGGGACCGCAGACAGACTTCGAAGGCCTAACATAATAAATTGGGCTGGCTGTAGGCACTTTTAAATAGGTTCCAGGGGTACACGGGCAGCAGTGGTCTGGTCAGTGGAGGCCTAATGGAAGGAGGGACCGCAGACAGGCTTCGAAGGCCTAACATAATAAAATTGGACAGGCTGTAGGCACTTTATAATTGGTTCCAGGGGTACACGGGCAGCAGTGGTCGGGTCAGTGGAGGCCTAGTGGAAGGAGGGACCGCAGACAGGCTTCGAAGGCCTAACATAATAAATTGGACAGGCTGTAGGCACTTTATAATTGGTTCCAGGGGTACACGGGCAGCAGTGGTCGGGTCAGTGGAGGCCTAGTGGAAGGAGGGACCGCAGACAGGCTTCGAAGGCCTAACATAATAAATTGGGCTGGCTGTAGGCAATTTAAAATTGGTTCCAGGGGTACACGGGCAGCAGTACACAGGTCAGTGGAGGCCTAGTGGAAGGAGGGACCGCAGACAGGCTTCGAAGGCCTAACATAATAAATTGGGCTGGCTGTAGGCAATTTAAAATTGGTTCCAGGGGTACACGGGCAGCAGTACACAGGTCAGTGGAGGCCTAGTGGAACGAGGGACCGCAGACAGGCTTCGAAGGCCTAACATAATAAAATTGGACAGGCTGTAGGCACTTTATAATTGGTTCCAGGGGTACACGGGCAGCAGTGGTCGGGTCAGTGGAGGCCTAGTGGAAGGAGGGACCGCAGACAGGCTTCGAAGGCCTAACATAATAAATTGGGCTGGCTGTAGGCAATTTAAAATTGGTTCCAGGGGTACACGGGCAGCAGTACACAGGTCAGTGGAGGCCTAGTGGAAGGAGGGACCGCAGACAGGCTTCAAAGGCCTTACATAATAAAATTGGACAGGCTGTAGGCACTTTATAATTGGTTCCAGGGGTACACGGGCAGCAGTGGTCTGGTCAGTGGAGGCCTAGTGGAAGGAGGGACCGCAGACAGTCTTCGAAGGCCTAACATAATAAAATTGGACAGGCTGTAGGCACTTTATAATTGGTTCCAGGGGTACATGGGCAGCAGTGGTCGGGTCAGTGGAGGCCTAGTGGAAGGAGGGACCACAGACAGGCTTCGAAGGCCTAACATAATAAATTGGGCTGGCTGTAGGCAATTTAAAATTGGTTCCAGGGGTACACGGGCAGCAGTACACAGGTCAGTGGAGGCCTAGTGGAAGGAGGGACCGCAGACAGGCTTCAAAGGCCTAACATAATAAAATTGGACAGGCTGTAGGCACTTTATAATTGATTCCAGGGGTACACGGGCAGCAGTGGTCTGGTCCGTGGAGGCCTAGTGGAAGGAGGGACCGCAGACAGGCTTCGAAGGCCTAACATAATAAAATTGGACAGGCTGTAGGCACTTTATAATTGGTTCCAGGGGTACACGGGCAGCAGTGGTCGGGTCAGTGGAGGCCTAGTGGAGGAGGGACCGCAGACAGGCTTCGAAGGCCTAACATAATAAATTGGGCTGGCTGTAGGCAATTTAAAATTGGTTCCAGGGGTACACGGGCAGCAGTACACAGGTCAGTGGAGGCCTAGTGGAAGGAGGGACCACAGACAGGCTTCGAAGGCCTAACATAATAAATTGGGCTGGCTGTAGGCACTTTTAAATAGGTTCCAGGGGTACACGGGCAGCAGTGGTCTGGTCAGTGGAGGCCTAATGGAAGGAGGGACCGCAGACAGACTTCGAAGGCCTAACATAATAAAATTGGACAGGCTGTAGGCACTTTATGATTGGTTCCAGGGGTACACGGGCAGCAGTGGTCTGGTCAGTGGAGGCCTAGTGGAAGGATGGACCGCAGACAGGCTTCGAAGGCCTAATATAATAAAATTGGACAGGCTGTAGGCACTTTATAATTGGTTCCAGGGGTACACGGGCAGCAGTGGTCGGGTCAGTGGAGGCCTAGTGGAAGGAGGGACCGCAGACAGGCTTCAAAGGCCTAACATAATAAATTGGGCTGGCTGTAGGCAATTTACAATTGGTTCCAGGGGTACACGGGCAGCAGTACACATGTCAGTGGAGGCCTAGTGGAAGGAGGGACCGCAGACAGGCTTCAAAGGCCTAACATAATAAAATTGGACAGGCTGTAGGCACTTTATAATTGGTTCCAGGGGTACACGGGCAGCAGTGTTCTGGTCAGTGGAGGCCTAGTGGAAGGAGGGACCGCAGACAGGCTTCGGAGGCCTAACATAATAAAATTGGACAGGCTGTAGGCACTTTATAATTGGTTCCAGGGATACACGGGCAGCAGTGGTCGGGTCAGTGGAGGCCTAGTGGAAGGAGGGACCGCAGACAGGCTTCGAAGGCCTAACATAATAAATTGGGCTGGCTGTAGGCAATTTAAAATTGGTTCCAGGGGTACACGGGCAGCAGTACACAGGTCAGTGGAGGCCTAGTGGAAGGAGGGACCGCAGACAGGCTTCGAAGGCCTAACATAATAAAATTGGACAGGCTGTAGGCACTTTATGACTGGTTCCAGGGGTACACGGGCAGCAGTGGTCTGGTCAGTGGAGGCCTAGTGGAAGGAGGGACCGCAGACAGGCTTCAAAGGCCTAACATAATAAAATTGGACAGGCTGTAGGCACTTTATAATTGGTTCCAGGGGTACACGGGCAGGGTGCAATTATTAGGTACAGGGGTGGGATCCTCTGCGTAGTTTCAGACCTACTCATTTAGTGCAAAGTATTTACTGTGGTAAATAGAGGACACTGCCCCTGACTATGTTAAGTACCATCATACATGTCAACACAATGGTATTGTCCGTGGCAGGAATGGAAGGATGTCAGAGCATAGACTAAACATTGGTGGAAGTGTGAGAGATAACTGTGGAAGTGGTAGAGCAATGTTTGACCTGGGGGTGGGTGAACTCTCTTGTGGCCGGCGGTACAGGCCCAGGGCCCCTCATGTTACAACAGTGTGTCTGACGTTGGGTGCGCACCACCACCGCCAGAGACACTTTATTGTACTATGAGGGACCCAGTGGCAGTGCTGTCGACCAAAAGCGGGCACACCCACCTCTTCAGACAAACAGCACTCTCACGGGTGCTTGCGCCAAGTCACGATACCACGGCCCCGTGTGGGGAGTTTGGCCATTTAGGGAGGTGTAAACATGTCGTATGCTGGACAATCAGCTGCAGCAAATTAGACATTAGAAAAGTAATTCACAGTAGTCCACAGGCAAGAGCTTTTCATAGGAAAGCTAGGTGTCGGCCGGGCAAGGTGGGGCAAAAGAATTCGAAATCCAGTTGTGGTTCATTTTAATGAATGTTAGATCATCAACATTTTGGGTAGCCAGACGAGTCCTTTTTTCGGTTAATATTGAACCTGCAGCACTGAATACTCTTTCTGATAGGACACTAGCTGCCGAGCAAGCAAGCTCCTGCAATGCATATTCTGCCAATTCTGGCCAGGTGTCTAATTTTGATGCCCAGTAATCAAATGGGAATGACGGTTGAGGGAGAACATCGATAAGGGATGAAAAATAGTTTGTAACCATACTGGACAAATGTTGTCTCCTGTCACTTTCAATTGATGCAGCAGTACCTGTCCTGTCTGCGGTCATAGCAAAATCACTCCACAACCTGGTCAGAAAACCCCTCTGTCCAACGCCACTTCTGATGTGTGCACCCCTAACACTCCTGGTCTGCTGCCCCCTGGAGCTCGTGTGAGAACGATCACGGGCGCTGTGTGCTGGGAATGCCTGAAGCAAACGGTCAACAAGAGTTGATTGTTTGGTTGCTAATATTAGTTCCAAGTTCTCATGTGGCATAATATTTTGCAATTTGCCTTTATAGCGAGGATCAAGGAGGCAGGCCAACCAGTAATCGTCATCGTTCATCATTTTAGTAATGCGTGTGTCCCTTTTGAGGATACGTAAGGCATAGGGTTGAGCGAAACGGGTCGAAATTGTTCAAAAGTCGCCGACTTTTGGCAAGGTCGGGTTTCATGAAACCCGACCCGACCCCAGTGGGGGGTCGGCCATGAAGTCGGCGATCTTTTGAATCTGGAATCGGAATTCCGATCCCGATTCCCGATATGTTTAAGATATCGGGAATTGGTATCGGAATTCAGATTAAAGTGTAAAATATAGAATTAAAATAAAAAATATTGCAATACTTACCCTCTGACGCGCCCTGGTACTAACCGGCAGCCTTCCTCCTTCGAATCCGCGCTTCTAGGACCTTGCCGTGACGTCGCGGTGACGTCGCGGCTTGTGATTGGCCGCGCGGCCGCCGATGTGACCGCTCGCGCGGCCAATCACAAGCCGCGACGTCACCCGCGACGTCACCGAAGGTCCTGGAAGGGCTGATTCTTAGGAAGGAAGGCTGTCGGAAGGAAGCAGGGCGCTTCCGAGGGTGAGTATATACCTAATAGGAATATACTCACCCTCGGAAGCGCCCTGCTTCCTTCCGACAGCCTTCCTTCCTAAGAATCAGCCCTTCCAGGACCTTCGGTGACGTCGCGGGTGACGTCGCGGCTTGTGATTGGCCGCGCGAGCGGTCACATGGGCGGCCGCGCGGCCAATCACAAGCCGCGACGTCACCCGCGACGTCACCGAAGGTCCTGGAAGGCTGATTCTAAGGAAGGAAGGTTCCCGGTTAGTACCAGGGCGCGTCAGAGGGTAAGTATAAGGATATTTTTTATTTTAATTCTATATTTTACACTTAAATATGGATCCCAGGGCCTGAAGGAGAGTTTCCGCTCCTTCAGACCCTGGGAACCATGGAAACCCAATGCACTGCATTGGGTTTCGAGTTTCGGCCGACCCCGACCCCGACTTTTTTATAGGATCGGCCGATTTCACTCGACCCGACTTTTCCAAAAGTCGAGTTTCGTGAAACCCGACCCGATCCTATAAAAGTGAAGGTCGCTCAACCCTAGTAAGGCATAATCCGCCATGTGGGCCAAAGTTCCAGTTGTCAAATCTGCGGTTGTGATTGGTTGAGGGGCAGTTTCAGGCAAATCTACGTCACTTGTGTCCCTCAAAAAACCAGAACCCGGCCTTGCCACGCAACCAATTTCCAGTGCCCCCGGGAAAGCTTCCTCATTAAAAATATACTCATCCCCATCATCCTCCTCGTCCTCCACCTCCTCTTCGCCCGCTACCTCGTCCTGTACACTGCCCTGACCAGACAATGGCTGACTGTCATCAAGGCTTTCCTCTTCCTCTGGTGCAGACGCCTGATCCTTTATGTGCGTCAAACTTTGCATCAGCAGACACATTAGGGGGATGCTCATGCTTATTATGGCGTTGTCTGCACTAACCAGCCGTGTGCATTCCTCAAAACACTGAAGGACTTGACACATGTCTTGTATCTTCGACCACTGCACACCTGACAACTCCATGTCTGCCATCCTACTGCCTGCCCGTGTATGTGTATCCTCCCACAAAAACATAACAGCCCGCCTCTGTTGGCACAGTCTCTGAAGCATGTGCAGTGTTGAGTTCCACCTTGTTGCAACATCTATGATTAGGCGATGCTGGGGAAGGTTCAAAGACCGCTGATAGGTTTGCATACGGCTGGAGTGTACAGGCGAACGGCGGATATGTGAGCAAAGTCCACGCACTTTGAGGAGCAGGTTGGAGAACCCAGGATAAGTTTTCAATAAGCACTGCACCACCAGGTTTAAGGTGTGAGCCAGGCAAGGAATGTGTTTCAGCTGGGAAAGGGAGATGGCAGCCATGAAATTCCTTCCGTTATCACTCACTACCTTGCCTGCCTCAAGATCTACTGTGCCCAGCCACGACTGCGTTTCTTGCTGCAAGAACTCGGACAGAACTTCCGCGGTGTGTCTGTTGTCGCCCAAACACTTCATAGCCAATACAGCCTGCTGACGCTTGCCAGTAGCTGGCCCAAAATGGGACAACTGGTGTGCAACAGTGTCTGCTGCCGATGGAGTGGTTGGGCGACTGCGGTCTGTGGAAGAGCTCTCGCTTCTGCAGGAGGACGAGGAGGAGGAGGGGGTGCGAATGCCTACAGCCAACTGTTTCCTAGACCGTGGGCTAGGCACAACTGTCCCGAAATTGATGTCCCCTGTGGACCCTGCATCCACCACATTCACCCAGTGTGCCGTGATGGACACGTAACGTCCCTGGCCATGCCTACTGGTCCATGCATCTGTAGTCAGGTGCACTTTGTACTCACAGATTGCCTGAGTGCATGGATGATGCGCTGTTTAACATGCTGGTGCAGGGCTGGGATGGCTTTTCTGGAAAAAAAAGTGTCGACTGGGTAGCTCGTAGCGTGGTTCAGCGTACTCCATCAGGGCTTTGAAAGCTTCGCTTTCAACTAACCGGTAGGGCATCATCTCTAACTAGATTAGTCTAGCTATGTGGGCGTTAAAACCCTGTGTACGCGGATGCGAGGATAAGTACTTCCTTTTTCTAACCAGAGTCTCATGTAGGGTGAGCTGGACTGGAGAGCTGGAGATCGTGGAACTAGCGGGTGTGCCGGTGGACATGGCAGACTGAGAGACGGTTGGAGACGGTATTGTTTCCGCCGGTGCCCTAGATGCAATATTTCCTCCTACAAAACTGGTGATTCCCTGACCCTGACTGCTTTTGGCTGGCAAAGAAACCTGCACAGATACTGCCGGTGGTGCGGAAAATGGTGGCCTTACAGTGACGGAAGGGATGTTGCGTTGCTGACTAGCTTCATTGGCCGAGGGTGCTACAACCTTAAGGGACGTTTGGTAGTTAGTCCAGGCTTGAAAATGCATGGTGGTTAAATGTCTATGCATGCAACTTGTATTGAGACTTTTCAGATTCTGACCTCTGCTTAAGCTAGTTGAACATTTTTGACAGATGACTTTGCGCTGATCAATTGGATGTTGTTTAAAAAAATGCCAGACTGCACTCTTCCTAGCATCGGATCCCTTTTCAGGGATTGCAGACTGAGCTTTAACCGGATGGCCACGCTGTCCTCCAACAGGTTTTGGCTTTGCCACGCGTTTTGGGCCAGATACGGGCCCGGCAGATGGAACCTGTTGTGATGTTGATGCCTGCTGCGGCCCCTCCTCCACCTCCTCTTCAGAACTACTGCCGCCTGCACCCTGTTCCCCCAATGGCTGCCAATCGGGGTCAACAACTGGGTCATCTATTACCTCCTCTTCTAGCTCGTGTGCAACTTCGTCTGTGTCACCGTGTCGGTCGGTGGTATAGCGTTCGTGACGGGGCAACATAGTCTCATCAGGGTCTGATTGTGGATCAGTACCCTGAGAGGGCAATGTTGTGGTCTGAGTCAAAGGACCAGCATAGTAGTCTGGCTGTGGCTGTGCATCAGTGCACTCCATGTCAGAATCTACTTGTAATGGGCATGGCCTGTTAACTGTTTCACTTTCTAAGCCAGGGACGGTATGTGTAAAGAGCTCCATGGAGTAACCCGTTGTGTCGCCTGCTGCATCCTTCTCTCTTGTTGTTTTTGCTGAGGAGGACAAGGAAGCGACTTGTCCCTGACCGTGAACATCCACAAACGACGCGCTGCTTTTACATTTACCAGTTTCAGAAGAGGAGGCAAAAGAGCTAGAGGCTGAGTCTGCAAGGTAAGCCAAAACTTGCTGTTGCTGCTCCGGCTTTAAAAGCGGTTTTCCTACTCCCAGAAAAGAGAGCGTTCGAGGCCTTGTGTAGCCAAACGACGAACCTGGCTCCACAGCTCCAGACTTAGGTGGAATATTTTTTTTCCCACGACCACCTGATGCTCCACTACCACTACCATCATTACCAGCTGACAATGAACGCCCACGGCCACGACCTCTTGCACCAGACTTCCTCATTGTTTTAAAAACTTAACCAAAGTAACTTTATTTGTTGCTGTCAAACAACTTACACGTTGAGCTATAACTTCAGTATGATTTCAATATCCCTTTACAGGTTGGTGAGACCACAAGGAAAATCAGGCACAATGTTACACACTCTGTTTTCTGTGGCACCAAATCACAGAGATGCCACACACGCAGGACTGTCACTCAAGCACAAATGTCAATATTAATCTCCCACTGATTTTTTTTTTTTTTTTTCAGGGAGACTTTAGAAACAAAATAAAATAAAATGATTTTTTCAGGAAGAATTTAGAAACCAAATAAAATAAAATTATTTTTTCAGGGAGAATTTAGAAACCAAATAAAAAAAATAAATAGGCTTTCTATGGCCCACTGAGTGAGAGATGGCACACAAAGGAGTCAGGAGTGGCACACAAGCCCAGAGGCCAATATTTATCTCCCACTGATTGATTTATTGATTTTTTCAGGTAGAATTTAGAACCCAAATCAAGCAAAAAAATAAATAGGCTTTCTATGGCCCACTATTTGAGAGAGAGAGAGAGAGATGGCACACCCAGGAGTCTAGACTGGCACACAAGCAGAAAGGGCAATATTAATCTCCCACTGTTTTTTTTTTTCCAGGGAGACTTTAGAAACAAAATAAAATAAAATGATTTTTTTAGGAAGAATTTAGAAACCAAATAAAATAAAATGATTTTTTCAGGGAGAATTTAGAAACCAAATAAAAAAAAAATAGGCTTTCTATGGCCCACTGAGTGAGAGATGGCACACACAGGAGTCAGGAGTGGCACACAAGCCCAGAGGCCAATATTTATCTCCCACTGATTGATTTATTGATTTTTTCAGGTAGAATTTAGAACCCAAATCAAGCAAAAAAATAAATAGGCTTTCTATGGCCCACTATTTGAGAGAGAGAGAGAGAGATGGCACACCCAGGAGTCAAGACTGGGACACAAGCAGAAAGGGTAATATTAATTTCCCACTGTTTTTTTTTTTTTTTTTTTTTTTTCAGGGAGACTTTAGAAACAAAATAAAATAAAATGATTTTTTCAGGAAGAATTTAGAAACCAAATCAAGCAAAAAAATAAATAGGCTTTCTATGGCCCACTATTTGAGAGAGAGAGAGAGAGATGGCACACCCAGGAGTCAAGACTGGGACACAAGCAGAAAGGGCAATATTAATTTCCCACTGTTTTTTTTTTTTTTTTTTTTTTTCAGGGAGACTTTAGAAACAAAATAAAATAAAATGATTTTTTCAGGAAGAATTTAGAAACCAAATAAAATAAAATGATTTTTTCAGGGAGAATTTAGAAACCAAATAAAAAAAAAATAGGCTTTCTATGGCCCACTGAGTGAGAGATGGCACACACAGGAGTCAGGAGTGGCACACAAGCCCAGAGGCCAATATTTTTCTCCCACTGATTGATGTAGTGATTTTTTCAGGTAGATTTTAGAACCCAAATCAAGCAAAAAAATAAATAGGCTTTCTATGGCCCACTGAGTGAGAGATGGCACACACAGGAGTCAGGAGTGGCACACAAGCCCAGAGGCCAATATTTTTCTCCCACTGATTGATGTAGTGATTTTTTCAGGTAGATTTTAGAACCCAAATCAAGCAAAAAAATAAATAGGCTTTCTATGGCCCACTGAGTGAGAGATGGCACACACAGGAGTCAGGAGTGGCACACAAGCCCAGAGGCCAATATTTATCTCCCACTGATTGATTTAGTGATTTTTTCAGGTAGAATTTAGAACCTAAATCAACCAAAAAAATAAATTGGCTTTCTACGGCCCACTGAGTGAGAGATGGCACACACAGGGATGGCACTCTAGCAGAAATGTCAATCTTAATCTCCCACAAAAAAAACAAAAAAAACAAGGACTGTCCTACAATTACTATCTCCCTGCAGTAATCTCAGCCAGGTATGGCAGGCAGCAATAAGGAGTGGACTGATGCACAAATTAAATAAAAAGTGTGGACGAACAAAAAAGATAGCTGTGCAGAACGGAAGGAACAAGAGGATTTGTGCTTTGAAAAAAGCAGTTGGTTTGCACAGCGGCGTACACACAGCAATGCAGCTATCAGGGAGCCTTCTAGGGCAGCCCAATGAGCTACAGCGCTGAGAAAAAAAAAATGTAGCTTCCACTGTCCCTGCAAACCGAAGGTGGTGTTGGACAGTGGAAATCGCTACAGCACAAGCGGTTTGGTGGTTAATGGACCCTGCCTAACGCTATCCCTGCTTCTGACGAAGCGGCAGCAACCTCTCCCTAAGCTCAGATCAGCAGCAGTAAGATGGCGGTCGGCGGGAACGCCCCTTTATAGCCCCTGTGATGCCGCAGACAGCAAGCCAATCACTGCAATGCCCTTCTCTAAGATGGTGGGGACCAGGACCTATGTCATCACGCTGCCCACACTCTGCGTTCACCTTCATTGGCTGAGAAATGGCGCTTTTCGCGTCATTGAAATGCGACTTTGGCGCGAAAGTCGCGTACCGCATGGCCGACCCCGCACAAGGGTCGGATCGGGTTTCATGAAACCCGACTTTGCCAAAAGTCGGCGACTTTTGAAAATGAACGACCCGTTTCGCTCAACCCTAGTCCTAACCACTGAGTCACCATCCTTTTTTATTGGCTTTAATATATATACAACTCAGTCTCTAAAAGATTTGTTGTGCCATATTTTGAAGTTCTCTTTCATTTTCTATAAAAGATATTATCGGGGGGAAACAACCTATTGTTTTCATCATTTGCTTTATTAAAAAAAGTAACCCAGACCCTGCTCCCTCTCCCTTCATAATTACCTTTGCACACGCTCATTAGACATTTCAATAGGATATGGTCAGAATTTGACCACTGTGGCTAATACATGCATTTTACTTCTTGAACAAAAAGGTAGGAGTCTAATATTTGTTTCGTTTTAATACAGATTATGAAATGTAAATAAAATGGAATTAAAAAAAGTACATTACATGAAATTATATTTAATCAATAGGTAATTTTCTTAAGGTAGCTTGCTTTTAGGGTATGTGCACACGTTGCGGATTCTCTGCGGATCTGCAGCATTTTTTGAGGTGCAGAAACGCTGCAGATCCGCAATTGATTTACAGTACAATGTAAATCAATGAGAAAACAAAAATGCTGTGCACACATTGTGGAAAATCCGCTGTGGAAACGCTGCGGTTTAAAAGAAGTAGCATGTCACTTCTTTTTTGTGAATCTGCAGCGTTTTTGTACCCATTCCATTATAGAAAACCGCAGGGATAAAAAACGCAGCAAATCCGCAAGAAAACCACAGCAAAAATGCACAAAAAACGCTGCGGAACCGCACAAAAACGCGACAAATCCGCAGGTGCGTTTTCTGCCAGGAGAGGCAGAATCCGCACCAGAACTTCCTAAGCCTAATCCGCAACGTGTGCACATAGCCTAAAAGGGGTGGTCTGATTTCAGGAAGCGGGTCCCATACAGTATAAACTACATAAAATAAACTCTGCAGGTACAGTGGGCTGCACTTCCAAAAATAAGGATTTTTTGCCAGTATTAAAGTAATGCTTTTTATTCCACAGCACAGTGTCTTTTCGATTCTGGCCAAAATATCCTGAAGGATTTTCTCTCACAGCCACGGGTCAGCAGGAGCTGATAATATGTTTCTCCAGAAGTTGTGTCTTACACAACTCACTCAGGTGGGTGCAACATTTTTTGCACTGAGTGCAGTTAACAGCACTAGCTGCTGAGCGCAATGACAGGCTGGCTGGAGTGCTGACGTCATGTCAAAAGCACGAGTCACCATTCTAGCCAGTTACCGTATACAATAAAGTGCCTCCCATTCACTTAAGATAGCTGTCAGACAAATGACGGTTCAACTGATCAAACGGCCAGCACCTCTCTTGCCTGACTCCACAAAATACAGAAATGTTCAGCCTGCAGCTGTCACGTGACCTGCCGAGGATAGCAGCGCCAAGATCAATAGAAGGGCACCACTGTGGGAAACGAGTATATATTGTTAGTTTCTTTGGGGCCCGAAGTGATTCAGCAGTAGGCCTGTCCAGTAATGAACAACCCCTTTCAGTATAATCTCTATGAGAGATCATCATCATCTCTGATGACACACAGATCTACATTTCTGGACCTGATATCACCTCCTTACTGATCAGAATCCCACAATATCTGGCTGCTATTTAATCTTTCTTCTCTGCTATATTTCTAAAACCTGGATAAAACAGAATTGATCATCTTTTCCCATCTCACTCAACCACCCCAATAGATCTATCCATCATAGTCAATGGCTGCTTATTCTGCCAAGTCTCGCAAGCTCGCTGCCTCAGGGTAACCCTTGACTCTGATCTCTCCCTCAAACCAAATATCAAAGCCCTTTCCACTTCTTCCCAGCTCCAACTCAAAAATATTTCCCAGATCCACACATTCCTTAACCAAGAATCTGAAAAACCATTAGCGCATGCCCTCATCATCTCCCACCTAGACTACTGCAACCTCCTGTTTTATGGCCTCCCCTCTAACACTCTCGCACTCCTCCAATCTATCCTAAACTCTGCTGCCTGATTAATCCACCTGTTCCCTGCTATTCCCTGGTCTTTCTCCTCTGTCAATCCCATCACTGGCTCCCCATTGCCTAGAGATTCCAGTTCAAAACCACAACTATGACATACAAAGCCATCCACAACATATCTCCTCTATACATCTGTGACCTAGTCTCCTACTTGCCTGCATGCAACCTATGATCCTCACAAAATCTCGTTCCCTACTTCCCGTTTATCTCCTCCTCCCATAATTGCATACAAGATTTCTCCCATGCATCCCCCTACTCTGGAACTCTCTACTCCAACATATGAGACTCTCGTCTACTGTGGAATCCTTCAAAGGAAACCTGAAGACCCACCCGTTCCAACAAGCGTACAACCTGCAGTATCCCTTGTTCCACCATACCGCTGCATGCCCAGCTCTCCCCTCACCTACTGTATCCTCACCCATCGCTTTCAGACTGTGAGCCCTCGTGGGCATAGTCCTTTATCTTCTTTTACCAGTCGGTAAATTATTTTGTTCAAGATTATTGTACAGGTTTTATATTATATGTACCCCTTTTTATATGTAAAGTAGCATGAAATAAATGGCGCTATAATGATAAATAATATTATTCAGATGCACTCATGTATAATATCCTTTAGGTTCTCAATTGGATTTTGGTTTGGTGAACACAATGGCCAGTCAATGGCATTAATGCTTTCTTCATCCAGGAACGGCCTACTCACGCTGAACACTTCAGGTAATGCTATAGAGTTTAAGTCCTCTTTTTCTCTGAAGAGGCAATTTGTATATTATATTTCCAGGGGGGCATTGCACGGCGAATAAGCCTCCTTACATTGACAAGCCAGAGCTGGTATGTCACTCTCCATGAGGAGAAACGTTGCCCCTTAGACCCCAGTCCAGAGCCTCTCATCTAGCCAAATTAATTCTCATGCTTCGCACTGACGAGGGCCAACAGCCCGAAACACTGTGTCTGCGAATTGAGATACTGATTTGGCTTTTATCTTAAGTCATAATGCACTACTCGTCAAAGGGTTGATTGTGACTTGTAGGATCGCTACTTCCAACAGGTGGAGCTATAGAGTTTGATCCTCTTTTTCTCTAAAGAGGCAATTTGCATATTATATTACCCAGAGAAGCATTGCATGGCAAATAAGCCTCCATACCTTGACCAGCCAGAGCTGGTATGTCACTCTCCATAAGGAGAAACGTTGCCCCTTAGACCCCAGACCAGAGCCCCTCATCTGGCCAAATTAGTTCTCATACTCCGCACTGAAGAGGGCCAACAGCCCGAAACACCTTGTCTGAAGAGGCAATTTGCATATTACACTTCAGGCTAGACATTGTCCTGTTCCGCAAGGAACCTGAGACCCACTTAAACAGTGTAAGATCTGAAAATAAGTTGGATGATTTCGACCTGATATCCAACAGCAGACTGATGGCTAACACATGGAGGTTTGGGCAACTCTCCAAAATTATGATTCCCCAGATCATCACTGACCCACTGCCAAACTGGTCATGATGGATGATATCTCTATTATGTGCAATCACAGAGAGACCCAGCAAGACTGGCATCAAATCAACAAAGGCACAGCCACAGATGCACTCGGCACAAGCTGCCCCAAATAAGCAAGCCTTAAAGGGCCAGGATACTCTTCACCCAGCTCCCAGTAAATGGGAGGGGGACTTTAGCAGAGCCCTTCCCAGGCCAGCTGTCACCAGGCAGCTGGCTTCTGGTGTTGCGGCCGGAGCCTGGTAGATACCTCTGTGAGAAACCCTGAGAGTGTAGCACAAGAAGAATGGGAAATGAACAGTAAAACCAACCCTGAAAGGCAGAAACCAATACTGCAAATACCTCTAACCACTACAACATGTAGGAACTGCAATAAACAGCAGAAAGACCTGAGCTAGGAAAAGGGTTAAATAGCCCGCCTGATGGAAATGATCAGGTGAACAGCAGAACAGACACAATCCCAGCCCTGCCTTGTATCAGACACAGCAGCATCCTGTGTTGCCTCGCAACTGGGGAACGCAGTATCACATGAGATATGGAGTTCCCACACATCCTACTACTCCAGAACGCAACGCTCCATAAGATTTTAATGTTTTCCCTGTAGCTCTGCCTCCAGGGTCAGGACAATGGTGACGTTTGAGACTGGAGTAGCGTAGCACCGGACCTGATCCATTCCCAGGTGGAAGCAAAGAACCACCATTCCTAATAGTTGCAGGCAGCATAAGATTCATGTTGTCAGTTTCAGTTGCACAGTTGGTAAAATTAATTTACAATTGCTTATGTTTCCTAAATGAACAGACTGATATTACGATTAATCTATTTGTTGCCTTTCTACAATGGCATGTAAAAGTTTGGGCTCTCCTGGTCAAAATTAATGTAATTGTAAACAGTTAAGCAAGTTGAAGATGAAATGATTGCTAAAAGTGCTGAAGTTAGAGATGAAACATTTACTTTGTATTGTAGACAAAAAGAACATATATGTATATTGAAAATATATACTGTAATTTTTACATTTTAACAATTACAAAAAGGAAAATGCACCACTGCAAAAGGTTGGGCGTCCTGCATGGTTAGTACATAGTTGCACCCCGTTTTGCAAGTATCACAGCTTGCAAATGCTTTTTGTCGCAGGCCAAGAGTCTTTCAATTCTTGTTTGAGGGATTTTCATACATTATTCCAAAGCATGATTGATCCACCCCCATGATTAATGGTTGTCGGGATGTTCTTTTCCTGAAATTCTGTGCCCTTTTTTCACCACACATACCTTTGAACATTGTAGCCAAAGAGTTGCATGTTAACCTCACCAGTGCACAGGACTTATTTCCAAAATGCATGAGCATTGTTTAGATATTCTTTTGCATGCTTCTGATGCTGAATTTTATGGTTAGGACACAGGAGAGGTTTTCTTCTGATGACTCCTCCATGAAGGCCATATTTGTGCAGGTGTCTCCGAACAGTAGAACAATGTACCACAACTCTAGAGTCGATAAATCTTTCAGGAGGTCTTTTGTAGTCAAGTGAGGTTCTGATTTGCATCTCTAGCAATCCTACGAGCAGTTCTCACTAAAATTTTGTTTGGTCTTCCAGACTTTATCTTTGCCTCCACAGTTTCTGTTAACTTCCATTTCTTAATTACATTTTGTAACAAGGAAAGGGCAACTTGAAAAAGCTTTGTTATTTTCTTATAGGCTTTCCTGCTTTGTGAGCCTCCACCATTTTAATTTTCAGACTGCAAGGTAGCTGCTAAGAAGAACCCATGGCTGCTGTTTTTGCCACAAGTTAAAGGAGGCTGGGTTTTTATAAAATATCATATATCCAAATTATGATCCAAAATTATTTAGTGCTAAGACTAACTATCTATTCCGTCCGTGTCACCTATAGCTGAAAAACAGCGGTAACACAGAAAAGCACACCAATTCAATTTAGCACAATAAAATCATTTTATTAAACATCCAAAAAAAGAGAAACAAAAATTATATTAAATACATGTACATCAAAAAAAACCAAAACAAAATACAGCAACCAGGTATCTCAGATGTGAGGGACCCAAAAGACTACTCCAATCAAAAAAACACAGAGCATAAATATAGCAAAATGTTCAAAAAACCTTATGCTGGACTCTGGGAAAACAACAGCTATCTACAATATCATATGGAATCCACAAGGGTATATAAATGCTGCACATGTATTCCCCTCCCTTGCATACTACATGGAGCACAAGATTGACTGCTGCTGTGGTACTAACTTTCAATAACGCACTTATAATATTCCCATTTTGGATATAATGCCTAATCCGATAGCACAGCAGCAGTGAGCGAACACAGTACTTACTGCTAGGTGTAAGATGGAGTGTCAGGTCCCTCTACCCCGACGCGCGTTTCGTCCACACTTCTTCAGGGGGCAGTTCACTGCTGCTGTGCTATCAGATTAGGCATTATATCCAAAATGGGAATATTATACGTGCGTTATTGAAAGTTAGTACCACAGCAGCAGTCAATCTTGTGCTCCATGTAGTATGCAAGGGAGGGGAATACATGTGCAGCATTTATATACCCTTGTGGATTCCATATGATATTGTAGATAGCTGTTGTTTTCCCAGAGTCCAGCATAAGGTTTTTTGAACATTTTGCTATATTTATGCTCTGTGTTTTTTTGATTGGAGTAGTCTTTTGGGTCCCTCACATCTGAGATACCTGGTTGCTGTATTTTGTTTTGTTTTTTTTTTATGTACATGTATTTAATATAATTTTTGTTTCTCTTTTTTTGGATGTTTAATAAAATGATTTTATTGGGCTAAATTGAATTGGTGTGCTTTTCTGTGTTACCGCTGTTTTTCAGCTATAGGTGACACGGACGGAATAGATGGTGGGTTTTCATAAAGCTGGGAAATTTGTATAATCTGGCCTTTCCTAATGATGATAGTGAACAAGCCATAACTCAGCAGGTTAATTAAGGTCTGAAACTTTGGTCAAAGTAATCTAAGGACACAAATTTTCAAGGATGCCCAAAATTTTGCATCAGCCCAATTTCCTTTTTGTAGTTTTTAAAATGTATAAAATTACTATATCTATTTTTTGGCCTAAAATACAAAGGAAATATGTCATCTTAAACTTTGGCCCTTTTAGAGATTATTTCACCTTCAACTTGCATAACTGTTTACAATAGCAGTAATTTTGACCAGGGATGCCCAAACTTTTACATGCCACTGTATCGGTACCTTACACTTTGAGCTTACAGCAGTCTTTCCAAATCTACTCTTTCTCATTCATCACACATCTCCCGCTACATTTTTTCCATAATAATGAATTGGCCTATGAATGGTCTGCCAATCAGACAAAAACTAAAGAATTAAAAGCTGATGCATGGGCAAAGAACTCACAAAGTCACAGTTCCTGAGAAAAAATAGGGGCTATCCCTCCTCTCCTTAAAAAAAAGTTACTGACTATGGCCAAACTAGGTATGATTCCCTCCATTGTAACTACCTATACTCCACTCACACTTACACACACTTATATCCATGGAGACTCCTATACTGCAAGGTTATGGATTCAATATAAATGACCCTTTTTTGCTACAAAAGTTAAGTTTAGACAGAAATTCTGCAAAGGAAGAATGCTTTCACAATAGAAGTGTTTATAGTTTATTTTTGCCAATTAACAAAATACAAAGTGAATGAACAAAAGAAAAATCTAAATTAAATCAATAATTGGGGAGACCACCCCTTGCTTTGAAAACTGTACCAAAGTATAAATTCTTCTAGGTACGCTTGCAAACAGTTTTTTGAAGAAACTTAAAGGGCACTTGTCCAAACATCTTGGAGAACTAACCACATATCTTCTGTGGATGTAGGCTTATGTAAATCATTCTTCCTCTTTATGTAATCACACATAGACTCAATGATGTAGAGCTCAGGGATCGGTGGAGCCATATCATCGCCTTCAGGACTCTGGCTCTATGTTTGTGGTCTTTGTCATGCTGCAGAATAACTTGAGTCAATCAGATGCCTCCCTGTAGGTACTACATGATAAATAAGTATCTATCTGTCTTTTTTCAGCATTGAGGACACCAAGGAAAGAGCAATTTGGTAAACACAATGGTCAGCCAAGGAAATTTTGTATAGCAAATGAAATGCCCATCAGACGTAATTCCATTTGAAATCAGAAGATGTCCAACATCCAAATACACTCATCTACTGTTCAGAGAAGTATGGCAAAATTGGTCTTCATTATAGAATTGCAGCCAAAAACCATTTCTTCGACATGAAAACAAGGCCAAATGACTCAACTATTATTATTATTTATTGTTATAGCGCCATTTATTCCATGGCGCTTTACATGTGAGGAGGGGTATACATAATAAAAACAAGTACAATAATCTTAAACAATACAAGTCATAACTGGTACAGGAGGAGAGAGGACCCTGCCCACGAAGGCTCACAATCTACAAGGGATGGGTGAGAATACAGTAGGCGAGGATAGAGATAGTCATGCAGCGGTTTGGTCGATCAGTGGTTACTGCAGGTTGTAGGCTTGTCGGAAGAGGTGGGTCTTCAGGCTCTTTTTGAAGGTTTCGATGGTAGGCGAGAGTCTGATGTGTTGTTGTAGAGGGTTCCAGAGTAGGGGTGATACGCGAGAGAAATCTTGTATACGATTGTGGGAAGAGGAGATCGGAGGTTGCGTGTGGGTAAGTACCGGGAGACGAGGTCACAGATGTATGGAGGAGACAGGTTGTGGATGGCTTTGTACGTCATGGTTAGGGTTTTGTACTGGAGTCTCTGGGCAATGGGGAGCCAATGAAGGGATTGACAGAGGGGAGAGGCCGGGGAATAGCGGGGAGACAGGTGGATTAGTCGGGCAGCAGAGTTTAGAATAGATTGGAGGGGTGCGAGAGTGTTAGGGGGAGGCCACAGAGCAGGAGGTTGCAGTAGTCAAGGCGAGAGATGATGAGGGCATGCACTAGGGTTTTTGCAGATTCTTGGTTGAGGAATATACGGATTCATGAAATATTTTTGAGTTGAAGTCGGCAGGAAGTGGAAAGGGCTTGGATATGTGGTTTGAAGGAGAGATCAGCGTCAAGGATTACCCTGCAGCAGCAAGCTTGTGGGACTGGGGAGAGTGGGCAGCCATTTACTGTAATGGATAGGTTCGTTGGGGGGGTCGCGTGAGATGGGGGAAAGATGATGAATTCTGTTTTGTCCATGTTAAGTTTCAGAAATCTAGCGGAGAAGAAGGATGAAATAGTGGACAGACATTGAAGGATTCTTGTTAGTAGGGAGGTGATATCTGGTCCAGAGATGTAGATCTGTGTGTCATCAGCATAGAGGTGATACTGAAAGCCATGAGGATCTATGAGCTGTCCCAGGCCAAAGGTGTAAATGGAGAAGAGCAGGGGCCCTAGGACTGAACCTTGTGGGACTCCGACAGATAGTGGGCGAGGTGAGGAGGTGGTGTGTGAGTGGGAGACACTGAATGTCCGGTCTGTTAGGTATGATGAGATCCAGGATAGGGCCAAGTCTGTGATGCCAAGGGATGAGAGGGTCTGTAATAATAGGGAATGGTCCACTGTGTCAAAGGCAGCCGACAGGTCAAGGAGGCGGAGGACAGAGTAGTGTCGCTTGCTCTTGGCGGTTAAGAGGTCATTGGTGACCTTAGTTAGGGCAGTTTCAGTGGAATGGTGTGACCGGAAGCCAGATTGTAAGCGGTCAAAGAGGGAGCAAGAAGAGAGATGGGAGGACAGTTCAAGGTAGACGTGTTGTTCCAGTAGTTTGGAGGCATAGGGGAGAAGTGATATAGGGCGATAGCTAGATACAGAGGATGGGTCAAGAGAAGGCTTTTTGTGGATAGGTGTGATGGAGGCATGTTTAAAGCTTGAGGGGAAAACACCAGTTGTTAGTGATAGGTTGAAGAGATGGGTTAGGGTTGGGATGAAGACTGTGGTGAGGTTTGGGATGAAGTGGGATGGGGCAGGTCAAGTGCACAGGTGGTGAGATGCGATCTTGAGAATAGAGTGGAGAGTTGATTTTCTGTAATGGTGGAGAAGTTGGTTTTGGAGGCGGAGGGCTGGGAAGTCGGGAGGAAACTGTCTCTGATGTTATCAATCTTCTGCTTGAAAAATGAGGCAAAGTCTTCAGCTGAGATAAGTGGGGAGGGAGGAGGTGCTGGGGATGGAGGAGAGAATTGAAGGTGTTGAATAACTGTTTAGGGTTGTGAGACAGGGAGGATATGAGAGATGAGAAGTAGGTTTGTTTAGCTGTGGCGAGTGTGGTCTTGAAAGTAGTGAGGGACTGTTTGGATGCGATGAAGTGCTTGTTGGAGTGGGATCTCTTCCATCTGCGCTCAGCAGCCCTCGAAGCTCACCTCAGTTCTTTGGTCAGGCTGGTGTGCCAGGGCTGTCTGTTGATTTTGCAAGCTTTGGTATGTGTAAGTGGGGCAGCAGATTCCAAAGCTACAGCTATTGTGGTGTTATATAGAGTGGCAGCGTCATCCACATTGTGTAGGGAACTTATATCTGTGAGAGGGAGGAGGGATTCAGAGAATGAATGTAGGTCAAGATGTTTAAGATTTCTGCGAGGGTGTGAAAGTTTGTGGGGTGGGGATTGCAGACATGGAGTGGAGAGGGAAGAGAATGTGAGAAGGTTGTGGTCAGAGAGAGGAAGAGGTGAGTTGGAGAGGTTAGATAGAGAGCAGAGGCGGGTGAAGATGAGGTCCAGTGTGTGACCATCTTTGTGGGTAGCTGTAGAAGACCATTGAGTGAGGCCGAAGGAGGAAGTGAGAGATAGAAGTTTAGAGGCAGCTGAGAGGGAAGTGTCAATGGGGATGTTGAAGTCACCCATGATGACAGTGGGGATGTCCGCGGAAAGGAAATGAAGTAGCCAGGTGGTGAAGTGGTCAAAGAAGGTGGTGGCTGGCCCTGGGGGGCAGTAAATTGCAGCCAGTTGGAGGTTGGAGGGGGAGTAGATGCGCACAGAGTGCACCTCAAAGGAAGGGAGGGTAACAGAGGGTGGCAGTGGGATTGGGGTGAAGGAGCAGTTATCTGACAGGAGAAAACCAACTCCTCCGCCATGTTTGCTGCTGGGGCAGGGTGTGTGAGAAAGGTGGAAGTCACTGTAAGAGAGTGCAGAAGGGGAGGCTGTGTCAGAAGGGGTGAGCCAGGTTTCAGTGATGGCGAGGAAGGAAAGTTTGGTAGTAACAAAAAGATCATGGATGTGGGAAAGCTTGTTGCAGACAGAGCGAGCGTTCCACAGAGCTCCTGTTAGTGGGACTGGGGAAGCGGTGGCTGGGTGAATGGGTATAAGGTTAGAGAGGTTATGGAAGGTTGTGATGGAGCGTGGATGGGAGGTAGAACTGACTGTGGGGATGTGGTGAGGAGGACCAGGATTTGGAGAGATATCACCAGCAGTGAGAAGGAGTAGAGAAAGTGTTAGCAGGTGGGAGCAGTAGAGGGCATGAGGGGGCTGTCTGTGTTTGGAGGCAGAGAATTGTAGGTTAAGGAACAGTTCTGAGGAGGAGGTGAGATGGATGGGGAGCAGAGATAAACAGTTCCTTACTTGGTGTGGGGATTAGGGGAGGTAGCATAAAGTGAAGGATTATAGGGATGAGAGTGAAAATAAACAGAAACATTGTTTACAGTGACTGGCCAGTTACCTTCAGTTCCCTTCAGGTTCAATTCAGGTTTTAATTCTACTGTAATCTTCACACTTCTAGGACACACTTATAGGAATCACACTGCAGACTGAAGTCTATGCAGACTTGAGCTATGCAATATAAGTACAACTAAGTGCATTCAGGTGTGAAGCAGAGAGGAGTGGTCTCTGCTCATCATGGTCAGAGAATTAAGAGTGGACCAGATGCATACAATCAAGCAACGTCATAAATAACATGGGTGGGGTAAAGCTGGGGTTAGCTGAAAGGCATACCATGTGAATGCTAGGTGCAGAGGCAAGTCTATGTGCAAAGCTGGGTGATGTACTATGTGCACTTCATAGACAGACAGCAGGAGAGCAGGGTGGATGAACATACCATGTGAATGCTAGGTGCAGAGGCACCTATGCACAAAAACATTAAGATTGTCATTGGCCTCCATTCAAAGAAGACCTGTGATTAGTTCTCCTAGATGTTTGAAGCAGGCTTTTGAGTTTTTTTCAAAAACTGTGTGCATATATATTTAGAGGAACTGATGCTATTTTGGAGGCAAAGTGGTATCACCCCAAATATACAATTGTATTTATATTTCACTTTTGTTTATTTATTTAGCATTTTGTATTGATAAAAAATTAACACTTCTGTTTTGAAAGCGTTCTTAATATGCAGTTTTTTACCACGTCTATCTAAAATTGCAAAGTATTGTATACAATTGCTCATAATGTAGCACCCACAGACCAATTCTATATCATCTTCAAATCCAGGCAACAAGGAAGTAAACATAGTATTGTTTTTACAAGATTGTAGAATACCTTTTCCTAGTGTATCCTCACCCATCCCCTGTAGACTGTGAGCCCTCGCGGGCAGGGTCCTCCCTCCTTATGTACCTGTATGCCTTGTATTGCTCATGTTTATTGTGCTTGTCTATATTTGCCCCTTCTCACATGTAAAGCGCCATGGAATAAATGGCGCTATATAACTGTATAATAATAATAATAATGATGCAATGCAAGGACAAAATTAAGAATTGCATAAGAGTCTTAAGATGACCATACACATTGATTTCTATTAAATACAACTTTGCACCCTAGTTGCAGTTCCAGAACTTTTTTTTTACCAGAATTGATTTGTTTGATTTATTATATTTCATGTCATTCTTTATCCTGATGTACCAGGATTTTAAAAGATGTAAGAAACTCAAACTTTGTCAGCAATTCCTCCAGACAGATTGTGATCATGCCGCTCCAGATACTATGAACAGTATAATTAGGTCCCATTAAGCAGTTAAGTGTTCTGACTGCGTTCTTTAAACGGTACACTTGATGTTGCTATCTTGTCATTGTCGAATTCCTGCTGCAGTCTGCGTCTATCTCTCCGATTTATCTGTAAATGTATCTTATTGACCTTTTCTTCAACTATGCTAAACTTATACATGTCTCTTGTGATCATAAGCGGAAATTATCCCATTACTATAAGTCACTTGGGAATATATAAGAAAAACAACAACTTGTAATTACAGATTATTTCTTAGGCTGTGAAATACAGCTCTACGCAGCTGTGTAGCAATGATATATAACTGATTTTAAGGAAGTGCAGATCATATTAAGAAGCTTAAAATATTAGGCTTATCCTTTGAACAAGCCAGCAGTATCAAATTGGTAGGGGTCTGACACTCGATACTACTCCAATTAGCTGATTGAAGAGGACCCAACACTCCAGTGAGCGCTGCATTGCTCTCAACTTCTGTACCTGGTATTACAGTACATGGGACTAACAGTGGCGAGCTGTAATATCGGGCACGGCTTTGCCACCTCTTCAACCAGCTGCAAGTGCGGCCGAGAGTGAGATCCCTATTGATCAAATATGGATAGCCTATCGTTAGTATGGGCTACTATTTTCTTTTAAGACTTCAAGCCCAGCATGTATAACAAATTTGGCACTTGCCACTAACGTTTTGAATCCACTTTATGCCAGGATTAAAATATGGTCACCGTATGTAACAAAAGAGGAATATGGCTGCAGCTGTTTTACAACAGCCTGGAAGAAGTGTGACCACGCGTGAAATAGATGCAGCAATATTCCTTTTTTTTACATTCTGTGACCATATTGTTTATGCTGGACAAGACATCAGTGGTGAGCGCCGCACTTTACATATCTGTGGGGAGTGAAGGTTTAGCAGTATCTGCATATTGCACAGTATCACAAGGTCTGACAAAAAACTTCTAACCATTATATGCTTTTCTTTGAATGGATGGATTGCTTTGTGGGGGGGTTTAAATCCCAGATAACTCTTTTAACCCTTATACTTGTTCCTCTCTAAAAGGGTCCCCAGGGTTCGTCCATGGAGTAGCTTCTGGCTGGAGCAAAAAAAATCTGGAGCCAAAAGCGTAGTCAGCTATAAACTTAACTCTAATCTGGACACTTTTAGTAAAACACTAAGATGATGCAAAATCAGCATTCAAATGACAGTTCATACATATGACCAGTTATTATATTCTTCTAATCTCTGTTGTCCGTTATATTTAATTCCATTTGTGTTTCACTTTAATTAAGTGTCCCCTCTGTTGTCTATTATGTCATACTTTGCCAAAAATTGTAAAAATTACCTAGAATAACTTATATAGTTTATGAGGGCAGAATGAAATATTAGCATTTGATAAAATACCTAGATATTTTATACAATATCTTAATTTTAGACTTTCCCTGTAAAAATAACTACAAAAGAGACCCTAGTACAGATATGAAGGCAAAAATTGAAAATCAGATAAACAAAAAGGATACCAACAGTATAAATTGCCAGTAAAAACAATCACAATTTTTATTTAATCATTATAAAAGTAACATGGAATGAATATGAACAAGGTAACTTCTAACCAGGCAGGGACAACATACCATATATTACAAGAAAGGTAAAGTGCATATAAGACCTAAATAAAATGGAGCCAATAGTGCAAATATAAATTGAAGGATAAAGTGTTCTGAATTGCGCTACATAACAGACAAGAAGAGTATAAGAAGGCACTTAATTGAGTGTATGGTTTATATGTATGGTGTCCCCAATGCACTTTTCACCTCTCCTGAACAAGACGCGAAACGTGCGTTGGGGCAACGGGGATGCCATACACTCATGTAAGTGCCTTGTTATACTCTTCTTGCCTGTTATGTAGCGCAATCGGGAACACTTTATCCTTGAATTTATATTTGCACTATTGGCTCCACTTTATTTAGGACTTATATGCACTTTACCTTTCTTGTAATATATGGTATGTTGTCCCTGCTTGCAGTAGTTACCTTGTTCATATTCATTCCATGTTACTTTTATAATGATTAAATTAAAATTGTGATTGTTTTTACTGGCAATTTATACTGTTGGTATCCTTGCTGTTTTAGAACACTACATTCCAATAAAATAGAGAAGCTTGCTTGTCATTCTAAGGCTGGTTTCACACTTGCGTTGGGCAGAGCTGCGGAGGGCTGCATAGTTCCTCCATTAAGCCCCGCGCACTGCCACACCTCTTCCATTCAGCTCCGCCTACGTTGGCATGTATCCTGCATACCTATCGTTAACACTGAGTAGGAAGGCCATGCGAATGAATGCGGATGCCTCCGCATGCGTTGTGTTGATGCTGCGCCGAACTGCGTCGAACGCAACATGTTGCATTTTGTTGCGGTCGGTGCAGAGTCAAAACGATGCATGCAGGAGCCTCCGCATACATTCACATGGCCTGCGTACTCAATGTTAAAGATAGGTACGAAGGACGCATGCCGACGTAGGCGGAGATGAATGAAAGAGGTGTGGCAGTGGGCGGGGCTTAATGGAGGAACGCAGCTCTGCCCAACGCAAGTGTGAAACCAGCCTAAATGATGGTAAATGTTAGATGTAGAAAGTCCCAGTCTGTCAACCCAATCTGAGCGTATAAACTAAGCACATTGCCTTGTAGGGAATAAAGGCCGCATAAAAATCCCATCTTTACTGTTTTAACCACTGTCTCAGTTCTTGTTGCAACTGACGTTTCATCAAACATGCTAATTATGGTGCTCGGGGCACCCTTCGTGTGGTCAAGAGGCTTCCAGCCACCGGATTTGCATGTCTCGCCTCCATCACTGGTGACTGACTTGCTTGGAGTGAGCACTGGTAAGTTTTAGGTCAATTTAAAAGACAATAATCGCAACTGTGGTACCAAATCTATCTGCGGAAAAAAAAGTTGTCTCTTCTAGTCTCTGCATTGGTGATAGTATGAAAATCCAGTAAATGTGGCAATAGTAAAAGGCATTTCATCACATCTTTGTCTTTGAGTTTATTTTACATATAAGTTGTTAAAACTAATAAAACTCTTACATGTCGTTAAATGTACTGTATGTAGAAAAGCCGCGGAGACACCATGTTTTGGCATAGGTGGTTTTTCTTTTTGGATGCTGCCCTTCCCATGGTTGTTCCTTCCCGGTGAAAGACCTGGCTATTTAATGGTGTCTCCATGGCTTTTCTACATGCATTTGCATATTTCCCATAAGGGATGGGGCAGTGTTCTGGATCACTGCGTTGAGAAACACGTAATGATGTCTCCGCGGTGTTGGATGTTTTGATCTCCCCGAGGTCATTCATCCTTATGTTTATAATTAAATGTACTGTGTCAGGTGAGACACCTGGGGGAATTACACAGAACCCACTGCTGCCACCATTTTTTCAGGGAGGACACCGGGGAGATTGCATAGATCCCACCGCTGTCACCAATATGGCATTTGATGCAACTCCTCTTCCTTAAATCATCAGGACAATTATGTAATTGACTGACGAGTGAAGGACGAGGCCACTGCTGCTTCCACTACTAAGACAGTTATTGGGTGAGTCACAGATGGAGTGGAAGTCCGGGCTGCAGCTGATCTTAGACTTCTTCTTCCTGCTCATTTCGACAGGAGGTGGAGACAGTGATGCCAGCTCTGATTGGGCATCAGGCACCACGTGTTATTCCACCACATCACAGCCCCTGGCCCGTGAGTGCCGGCACTGCTGGAATGGAGCCAGTAGAGGAGGTGAGTATAGCTTTTTTTTATTTTATCGGGGCCAAACATTTAGTTTAAGAATGAGCTGTCCTAGTAGTGAACAATCCCTTCAATATTTCTGTGTGATGGTGCAATATGTTAGCACCTGGGGCCCACTTTTTTGCCCAAGGTGAAATTTCATCTAAAACTGGCTATGCTTGTAATATTTGAGGAACAAAATTAGGAATTTCTGGACACTTTAGAGCAGGGCTCCCCAACCTGTAGCTCGGGAGCCACATGTGGCTCGCGGCCCCATGAATTGTGGCTCGCGACTGTCTGCCAGCTTGATGCATTAGTTCCAGGTCTAGCAAACAGGTATGAAGACCGCATCTCAAAATGGTGAATTTTGTGAGTAGCCCTGAACAGAATTGCAGATATGGATGCACATTTACTAGTCTTAGGGGTTTAGAGATGTTTTAGGTATGCTACGCTGGAGGTTTGTACTACCTGTTAGAGGAGGTGCTTAAAGCTGGATGTGACAGTGTCTTGGGAGAATACTGAATGGAGGTATTGTGGGAACCCCTGGATCTCAGTGTACTGCTCTGTTTGTGGAAAAGCTTTGGTTATCATTATACCTGTAATGGGGGCTTTGGTTGACACTACTTTTGAAGGGGGTGGGAGCTGGATGTGGCTCGCGACCCTCTTTCAGTGCTAAATGTGGCTCGCGACCCTCTCTCTAAGCTGAATGTGGCTCTCAAGGTCATAAAGGTTGGGGACCACTGCTTTAGAGCTACAATACAGAATCAGGGGGAGACATACTGTACATTGAAAGGAACTCTGAGAGGAAAACATATAGTAGTGGGACCTATTTGTGAGGTTAGGGGGAGATGCTAAGTTATATGGACTCTGCTCAGATCAGGGATGGACACACAAGATAGCCAGACATTTTGGTGTTAAGAGGAGAAAGAATGTTGCAGGGGCTTTTTGAGGGTTGTAAAAAGTGGCAGGTAGACTGTCACAGTCTACTAACCTAAGCCAGCTTATGTCAATTTCATTCCAGATGGTAGTGTGCTCTCTGCATTGCTAAAGCTATATGGCTCCTATTGCATCTTCAGTTCACCGCTGTAAAGCAGATGGTGGGACCCTTTTCTACAAAAAAGGGGTTGTACAGTAATGAACAACCACTTAAAAAGTTGATATTCAGCTTCTAGATCTTTGCTGCCATTCTTCCTTATACAAAATGGTGACCGCTGCAACCAATCAGCAGCTCACGTGATGCCCTTAACAAATGTTGACCTAGCAGACGAGCGGTGGAATGCAGCCATGAGTACTAAAGAGCACTGTCTGTCAGGGAGGTGAGTATCGCCTCCCTTTGCCTATTAGTAAGGGGTTGTTCAGGAAATCCCTTTAAAACTGGGCCCCTGACAGCAGTACCTCTATTATTACCCTAAAGGCCACCTTCCCTACTATATGTTAAAATGCGTTCACACTGAATGGTTATACACAGTAGCATAGCTCCCAACCATCCCTCATTGTGCGGGGCTGTCCTGGTTTTGATGCTTTTCCCCGCTGTCCCGCACGGGACACTCTGCTTCCCGCAGACAACAGGAGAAGCAGCCGTCGCACGCCCCCTTGTGTTAGGCCACGCCCCTTCCCCTTCCGTATGTTCCTGAGTCTTGAAGTGTGCGTGTGCGGTACAGTTCAGAGAGAGAGCGAGGGGTCAGGAGGGACACTTCTTTGAGGTATGTAACAGTCACCACCTTACCAGGGCTTACCTGCCGAACACAGCCTGGGTGCCGCAATGTAAGCAGCAGCAGACCAGTGGACTGGAGCTAATGCCTTGCTAGTAATCGTGCGTGGAATGAGTAGGGCTGAGCAGGGTGGGATCTCACAGCCTCCTCTTTTTGCCTAGGCTACTCAGTGCTGTGTGATTGCAGAGCAACAGATGATCACCAGTGTGTGTATGAGGTGTATGGAGCGGAGCTGAATGTGTACGAGGTGTACTGAGCGTAGCCGTGTGTGTATGAGGTGTATGGAGTGGAGCCGCGTGTTTACGAGGTGTATGGAGCGGAGCGCATGTGTACAGAGTGGAGCCGTGTGTGCAAAGTGCACGGAGTGCAGCCGCATGTGTAGGAGTGGCTATGTGTGGCCATTATACGGTACGAAGTATCATGTGCGGCCATTATACAGTATGGAGCATCATGTTCGGTCATTAAACAGTATGGAGCGTCATGTGTGGCCATTATACAGCATGGAGCATCATGTGTGGCCATTATACAGTATGGAGCATCATGTGTGGCCATTATACAGTATGGAGCACTGTGTGGCCATATTTTTTTGTTTATAATTATTCTTTATCAAACAGTGTGATCAGCAGTGCTAAATGGGTGTGGTTGGGACGTGGATGTGGGTGTGACTAGTTATGAATGGGTGCGGTCAGAGGCGTGGCCTAAAATTTGCCGCGGCGCGCAATGCAACTTTCCCATCTTCAAAAGATGGAAGGTATGCAGTAGCGTAGCTACCGGGGGGCAGAGGGTGCGGGCGCCCCAGGCCCGGTGCTCAGAGGGGGCCCACCCGCCCGGAGCTACGCTAATGTGACTGTATCGACGCATGCAGCGCGCTGATACAGTTATCTTCTCCGGCAGAGCACGGAGAATCGATCTCCCTGCTCTGCCGCCGGCCGCTATGGGGCCCCTGAGCAGGCGGGGGTGCCCCGGAGCCAGCAGTGGGCCCCCCGCCTGTCATCGCAAGTTCAGCTGTACCAGCATTTAGCCAATATAGCTGACCACAATGATGAGGGAAGGAGCGCTGCGCTCCTTCCCCCATCATCCCCCTATCAGCGGCTAACATTGGCAATGCTGACAGCGGGCGCGATGATGTCACTGGTCGGCGCCCGCTGTCAGGAGATGAGCCGGCACTCAGAGCAGCAAAGGAACCAGGAAGAAGAGAGGTGAGTATTTATTTTTTATGGGGTCTGCCTAATACTACCGGCTCTGCCTATGGGGTGGTCTGTCTTATACTACAGGGTCTGCCTATGGTGGGTCTGTCTTATACTACAGGGTCTACCTATAGGGGGTCTGCCAAATACTACAAGGTCTGCCTATGGGGGGTGCTGTCTTATACTACAGATTCTGCCTATGGTGGGGGTACTGTCTTATACTACAGGGTCTGCCTATGGGGGGTCTGCCTTATACTACAGGGTCTGCCTATGGGGGGTGCTGTCTAGCTACGCCTCTGGTTATACAGTAGGGTTATAGAAAGAGAAACACACTTGCATGTTGTTTTTATTATCATACAATGTGCAGTAAAACTGGGTTTGATACATGGAAAAACCATAATATTTCACATCTGCCAAAATAGGGGGAGGAACGGAAAAGCAAAAGCATCATTTTTTATCATGAAAAACAAATGGCATCCAGCCACAGGATCAGATCTAATCAGACACTAGAAAGTCTGTCACTTTTTAGCTTTGTTACTCTGGGACTCGCTGTCTCTGTTAAGTGGATTTTCATTTCTTTTGGCAGGTAGATATAATGTGACTTATATTTAAAGACTGTATGTAATTCTATTTTAAATGTCTTTTTTGCTGCTGATGAAGCATGTAACACACTGAACAAATTCTACAAAGTGTTCCAGCTGCTACGTGGCTAATGTGTAAAACACAGAAAGAAAACATTTTTATTTCCATCCTGATATTGTAGAGCTATTTAGTACGTGAGCCTTACCAGTTTCAGAAGAGAATAAGGCAGGTTTACCAAAATAAAAATGCCAAACAATGGCTGAGAATTTCTGCCAAAACCTGGCATATAAGACTTGCACCACATTTTTTTATGTATTTCGACCATTTGGACCTCACAGGGAAAGTGGCATTGTGTTATTCATAAATGGTTTGACCGAGCGAAAAGGGCATTGTTTAAATATGACAAAGTGACCTAAAGATGCAACTACATTTTAGAGCAAAATATTGAAGAATGCTAAGCCAACTAATAGGCCGTGTAAATGTCATGACTCTGATGTCGGGTGTCCCGGGACAGCAGCTCCTTCCCTGTCCCTAATGCTAGGAGTGCCCCAGCTCGCCCTGTTACCACAATTACTTTTGATGGTGAAGATGCCGGGCCACGTACCTTTCATTAGCTCCTGACTCTGCCCACAATCTGTACCCCTCTCCCACTCAGGAAAGAGGGGAGTAGTAGTGTACCGTAATACGCCAACCAGACTAACAAGGTAATACGAACAGGAGTAATGAAAAATACCAAACATACAAATGTACTCACACATATAACAGAAATAAACTGCAGGGAGTGATGGATGGGGTTAAGCCAAAGTAGGAGAAGAAAAGGAATTATCACACACTCAAAACCTAGCAACAGTCACAGATAAATCCACAAAAAACACTTTGCTCCTATAATAACCAACAGCAACCTCCATCCATGCAGCATAACATAGCTCTGAGAATGAGTGCTAGCCAGAACCAAGATTATATAAGATGGGAGTGGCTAACAGTGCACAGCTGAGAGCCTAAACGCTCCAGGAGCTCCCAACAGAGCAGATTAACCCCTGCAATGGCAAAAGAAATTTACACCATTTAATAAGAAGATGAAGTGCTTCTAATCAGTGCAAGAGTAGGAGAAATTAGACAGGGTGATCCTCTGGCTCCTCTCTGTCGTGGTAAACCCGTGACAATAAAGTTAAGCAAAACTAACTGAAGATGCACCACATCTCTCATCCAGCATGAACCTCTGTAATAAATTTGACACATTTTTAGTTGCGTAAGTTTACACTGTCTACACTGAATATTATACAGGATTATTTACTATGTCCCCTAGAATAATAGAAAGGATTCCGGGCATTAAAATACCCATCCAAGTGCTCCTTTTAAAGGATTTACCCACTTTATGTTAATTTTAAAGAGATCTGTTAGGTTCATAGAAATCCAATATATAAGTATTACCGGATTTCCCTCCGGCACTTATTTTACTGCTGCCTTCTTCACAGACTGACGAAAAAGACAGTTAACGGTTTTGGGCTGTGCTAACCAAAATGAAGATCCTTGATATAATATATAAAGAAGCAATTTTTATTTCACAATGTGTTTCCACGTTGGACTGGTGTCTTTTTCAAGTGTAAAAAACAACTGTACCGGGAGAAGCATATGGCCAAAAGGGTACATCAATCTGTGCACATGTGAAGGATTGGAGGAGGCTGATGGTCAGGACTGGATAAACCATTCCTTTTGCTAATGTTAGTCAAAAATATTAAGACCAATAAATATATGTTTAAATAGGTTTGTGAATGTTTATGAACACCTTGTCATCCAACTGAAAGTACATTTTTGGATAGCCCGTTCCTAAACCATGGCCCAGTTGGCACTACTATTGTGGCTATACCATCCATCTCTCTTCTAGACAAACTTTGCCAAGAAATTTTGGGGTGAGTCTATTGGAATTAAAGTCCTGCCAGTCAAAAGAGTATTTGTCGGGTCAGTTCATCCCAAAAGTGTCCCATAGAGTTGCGGTCAGGGCTTTGTGCAGGTCACACAAGTTCCTTCACAGAAATCTCATCTAACAATGTCTTTATGAATCTCACTTTATACAAAGAGGAACAGTCATGGTGGAACATGAAAAGGCTTTCCTCAAACTAGAAATAAATCGGCACTATGCACCTTAAATAATAGTGGGTAGCATCCCCTTGACCTCAGTCTCGCCAAGATTTGTCGACCAGGGTGTTTGTAATACATTATTATTTTTAACATATTAATTTGTGTAAATGCTCTTTTAACTGTATTTTTAAATTTGAGAATTTTTTTGCTCGCATTTTCATTTAATTGTGTGGGCCCACTTGCTAAGACAAGGCAATTCACATGGATACTTCCTTATACTAAACAGTGTACCTGCACAACAGGAGACTTACCTCTTTCGCTTTGTGTAGAATTAAGGTACCGTCACACTAAACGATATCGCTAGCGATCCGTGACGTTGCAGCGTCCTGGCTAGCGATATCGTTCAGTTTGACACACAGCAGCGATCAGAATCCTGCTGTGATGTCGTTGGTCACTGCAGAAAGTCCAGCACTTTATTTGGTCGCTGGACTCCCTGCAGATATCGCTGAATCGGCGTGTGTGACACCGATTCAGCGATGTCTTTACTGGTAACCAGGGTAAACATCGGGTTACTAAGCGCAGGGCCGCGCTTAGTAACCCAATGTTTACCCTGGTTACCAGCGTAAAAGTAAAAAAAAAAAAACACTTCATACTTACCTTCCGCTGTCTGTCCCTCAGCGCTCTGCTTCTCTGCCCTGTGTAAGCACAGCGGCCGGAAAGGAGAGCGGTGACGTCAGGGACGTATTTTTTTTCCACAAAAATTATTTTTAGCCCCCAGTTTTGTATTTTTCCAAGGGTAACAGGATAAATTGGACCCTAAATATTGTTGTCTAATTTGTCCTGAGTACGCTGATACCCTATATGTGGGGGGGAACCACCGTTTGAGCGCATGGCACAGCTCGGAAGGAAAGGAGCATCATTTGGAATGCAGACTTAGATGGATTGGTCTGCAGGCATCACATTGCGTTTGCAGAGCCCCTAATGTACCTAAACAGTAGAAACCCCCCACAAGTGACCCCATATTGGAAACTAGACCCCCAAGGAACTTATCTAGATGTGTTGTGAGAACTTTGAACCCCCAAGTGTTTCACTACAGTTTATAACGCAGAGCCGTGAAAATAAAAAAATAAAAACTTTCCCCCAAAAATTCTTTTTTGGCCCCCAGTTTTGTATTTTCCCGAAGGTAAGAGGAGAAATTGGACCCCAAAAGTTGTTGTCCAATTTGTCCTGAGTACGCTGATACCCCATATGTGGGGGGAACCACCATTTGGGTGCATGGGAGGGCTCGGAAGGGAAGGAGCGCCATTTGGAATGCAGACTTAGATGGAATGGTCTGCAGGCGTCACATTGTGTTTGCAGAGCCCCTAATGTACCTAAACTGTAGAAACCCCCCACAAGTGACCCCATATTGTGAATTCGACCCCCCAAGGAACTTATCTAGATGTGTTGTGAGAACTTTGAGCCCCCAAGTGTTTCACTACAGTTTATAACGTAGAGTTGTGAAAATAAAAAATCTTTTTTTTCCCGCAAAAATTATTTTTTAGCCCCTAGTTTTGTATTTTCCCAAGGGTAACAGGAGAAATTGGACCCCAAAAGTTGTTGTCCAATGTGTCCTGAGTACGCTGATAACCCATATATTGGGGTAAACCCCTGTTTGGGCACACGGGAGAGCTCGGAAGGGAAGGAGCACTGTTTTACTTTTTCAGTGCAGAATTGGCTGGAATTGAGATCGGACGCCATGTTGCGTTTGGAGAGCCCCTGATGTGCCTAGACAGAGGAAACCCCCCCAATTATAATTGAAACCCTAATCCAAACACACCCCTAACCCTAATCCCAACAGTAACCCTAACCACACCTCTAACCCTGACACACCCCTAACCCTAATCCCAACCCTATTCCCAACCGTAAATGTAATCTAAACCCTAACCGTAACTTTAGCCCCAACCCTAACCCTAACTTTAGCCCCAACCCTAACTGTAGCCTTAACCCTAGCCCCAACCCTAACCCCAGCCCTAACCCTAACTCTAACCCTAACCCTATCCCTAACCCTATCCCTAGCCCTAACCCTAACCTTAGCCCTAACCCTAACCCTAGCCCTAACCCTAGCCCTAACCCTAGCCCTAACCCTAGCCCTAACCCTAACCCTAGCCCTAATGGGAAAATGTAAATAAATACATTTTTTAAAAATTTTCCCTAACTAAGGGGGTGATGAAGGGGGATTTGATTTACTTTTATAGCGGGTTTTTTAGCGGATTTTTATGATTGGCAGCCGTCACACACTGAAAGTTGCTTTTTAGTGCAAAAAATATTTTTTGCGTTACCACATTTTGAGAGCTATAATTTTTCCATATTTGAGTCCACAGAGTCATGTGAGGTCTTTTTTTTGCGGGACGAGTTGACGGTGTTATTGGTAACATTTTCGGGCACGTGACATTTTTGGATCGCTTTTTATTCTGATTTTTGTGAGGCATTATAACCAAAAACCAGCTATTCATGAATTTCTTTTGGGGGAGGCGTTTATACCGTTCCGCGTTTGGTAAAATTGATAAAGCAATTTTATTCTTCGGGTCAGTACAATTACAGCGATACCTCATTTATATCATTTTTTTATGTTTTGGCGCTTTTATACGATAAAAACTATTTTATAGAAAAAAATAATTATTTTTACATCACTTTATTCTGAGGACTATAACTTTTTTATTTTTTTGCTGATGATGCTGTATGGTGGCTCGTTTTTTGTGGGACAAGATGACGTTTTCAGCGGTATCATGATTATTTATATCTGTCTTTTTGATCGCGTGTTATTCCATTTTTTGTTCGGCAGTATGATAATAAAGCGTTGTTTTTTGCCTCGTTTTTTTTTTTTTCTTACGGTGTTTACTGAAGGGGTTAACTAGTGGGACAGTTTTATAGGTTGGGTCGTTACGGACGCGGTGGTACTAAATATGTGTACTTTTATTGTTTGTTTTTTTATTGAGATAAAGAAATGTATTTATGGGAATAATATATATATATTTTTTCATTATTTAGGAATTTATTTTTTATTTTTTTTACACATGTGGAAATTTTTTTTTTAAACTTTTTTACTTTGTCCCAGGGGGGACATCACAGATCGCTGATCTGACAGCTTGCTCTGAGCAGGCACTTGGTAAGCCACCTCCCTCCCTGCAGGACCCGGATGCCGCGGCCATCTTGGATCCGGGGCCTGCAGTGAGGAAGGAGGTAGGAGACCCTCGGAGCAACGCGATTAAAACATGATCAAACATGATCGCGTTGCTGCGGGGGTCTCAGGGAAGCCCGCAGGGAGCCCCCTCCCTGCGCGATGCTTCCCTGTACCGCCGGAACACCGCGATCATGTTTGATCGCGGTGTGTCGGGGGTTAATTTTCTGGGGGCGGTCCGTGACCGCTCTTGGCACATAGTGCCGGATGTCAGCTGCGATAGGCGCAGCCGATCGCATATGACGTACTATCCCATCGATGGTCATACGGGCCCACCCCACTTCGACGGGATAGTACGTCATATGCCAGAAAGGGGTTAAAAAAATATCATGCTCTGGGACGGCATGATCCAAAAGAGGAAAAAGTTCCATCAGGTTAATGCGTTTTGAAGAAAATATTTCTGACTTATAACCTTTCCTCCACAATACACAACATCCAGGGGAATAATCCTCCAATACTAGGAAAAACAGATATCCAAACACAATGTAAAACAGTAACAATTGATATTCAGTATTAGGTCCAATAAATTTTACTCATGTAGAAAAAGTAAAAAGTACATGTTACGGTATTTGAGAGGGACAATTCAGAAAATATATTTTGAGGGTTATTTTATTTGTTATACACAAGTAAAAGGAAACCTAAGGCTAGGTTCATATTGCGTTAGTGCAACCCGTTTAGCGCTAGCGCTAGCGGGTTGCGCTAACGCAATGTTTTTAATGGGGCCGCATGCCGGGGTCGCGGTAACGTCCCCGCTCTCGCAGATCCCCGATCTGCGAGAGCGGGGAACGGACCGCGGGCGCGCCTCGGACGCTGCAAGCCGCGTCCGTGGCGCGCCAGGAAACACCGGCGCGTCGCATAGCGCGTGCCGAACATGGCACGCGCTAGTGCTGCGCGTTCCCATTGCTGTGAATGGGCGCGCTAACGGACGCGTTGCACGGCGTTAATTTCGCCGTGCAACGCTGTCCGTTAGCGCTTTCCCATTAACGCAATGTGAACCCAGCCTAACAGCTGAAACGTATCGCCTGATCCACAGACAGCATCTCTTTGACACTGGATGTATGATTTCAGCCATATAGAGTGGGGTAAATAAGTATTTGGTCCCAGGCTGATTTTGCAAGTTTGCCCACTGACAAAGACATGAACAGCCTATAATTTTAAGGGTAGGTTAATTTTAATATTTAGAAAGAAGAAAAATAAGCCAGCTCACCCATGATGCATAAACCAATCTTCGGGAGCACGGACCCGCTGTGTCCAGTCGTATAAAGTCCAAAAAACAAAAGAATGTCCAGCTTCACCGAATCCGTAAAAAAGAGTTTTCTTTATTCACAAACTTTGAACATAGAGGATACAGCATGAACCATATGGGTAAGAATCTCAACGCGTATCTGGAGATTAAGCTCCCTTAACCCCTTCCCGACCCATGACGCCACGTAGGCGTCATAAAAGTCGGTGCCAATCCGACCCATGACGCCTATGTGGCGTCATGGAAAGATCGCGTCCCTGCAGATCGGGTGAAAGGGTTAACTCCCATTTCACCCGATCTGCAGGGACAGGGGGAGTGGTAGTTTAGCCCAGGGGGGGTGGCTTCACCCCCTCGTGGCTACGATCGCTCTGATTGGCTGTTGAAAGTGAAACTGCCAATCAGAGCGATTTGTAATATTTCACCTATTATAACGGGTGAAATATTACAATCCAGCCATGGCCGATGCTGAAATATCATCGGCCATGGCTGGAAATACTAATGTGCCCCCACCCCACCCCACCGATCGCCCCCCCAGCCCCCCGATCTGGCCGGTACACTGCTCCGGTTCCCCTCCGTACAGTGCTACGCTCCCCCCCGTGCTCTTGTCCGCTCCCCCCGTGCTCCAATCACCCCCCCGTGCTCCAATCACCCCCTCTGCACTCCGATCCACCCCCCTCCGTGCTCCGTTACACCCCCCCGTGCTCCGTTCCAGCTCCCCCGTGCTCCGTTCCACGCCCCCGTGCTTCGTTCCACCCCTCCCGGGCTCCGATTCCCCCTCCCGTGCTCCGATCCCCCCCCCGTGGTCCCCCCCCACCCCATCATACTTACCGATCCAGCCGGGGTCCCGTCTGTCTTCTCCCTGGGTGCCGCCATCTTCCAAAATGGCGGGCGCATGCGCAGTGCGCCCGCCGAATCTGCCGGCCGGCAGATTCGTTCCACAGTGCATTTTGATCACTGAGATATAATCTATCTCAGTGATCAAAATAAAAAAAATAATAAATGACCCCCCCCCCCCCTTTGTCACCCCCATAGGTAGGGACAATAAAAAAATAAAGAAATTTTTTTTTTCCACTAATGTTAGGGTTAGGGGTAGGGTTAGGGGTAGGGTTAGGGTTAGGGGTAGGGTTAGGGATAGGGTTAGGGTTAGGGGTAGGGTTAGGGTTAGGGTTAGGGGTAGGGTTAGGGATAGGGTTAGGGGTAGGGTTAGGGGTAGGGTTAGGGTTAGGGTTAGGGGTAGGGTTAGGGGTAGAGGTACGGTTAGGGTTTCGGTATGTGCACACGTATTCTGGTCCTCTGCGGATTTTTCCGCTGCGGATTTGATAAATCCGCAGTGCTAAACCGCTGCGGATTTATGGCGGATTTACCGCGTTTTTTTCTGCGCATTTCACTACGGTTTTACAACTGCGATTTTCTATTGGAGCAGTTGTAAAACCGCTGCGGAATCCGCACAAAGAAGTGACATGCTGCGGAATGTAAACCGCTGCGTTTCCGTGCAGTTTTTCCGCAGCATGTGAACAGCGATTTTTGGTTCCCATAGGTTTACATTGAACTGTAAACTCATGGGAAACTGCTGCGGATCCGCAGCGTTTTCCGCAGCGTGTGCACATACCTTTAGAATTAGGCTATGTGCACACGGTGCGGATTTGGCTGCGGATTGGCCGCTGCGGATTCGTAGCAGTTTTCCATCAGGTTTACAGTACCATGTAAACATATGAAAAACCAAATCCGCTGTGCCCATGGTGTGGAAAATACCGCACGCAAACGCTGCGTTGTATTTTCCGCAGCATGTCAATTCTTTGTGCGGATTCCGCAGCGTTTTACACCTGTTCCTCAATAGGAATCCGCAGGTGAAATCCGCACAAAAAACACTGGAAATCCGCGGAAAATCCGCAGGTAAAACGCAGTGCCTTTTACCCGTGTATTTTTCAAAAATGGTGCGGAAATATCTCACACGAATCCGCAACGTGGGCACATAGCCTTAGGGTTAGGGTTGGAATTAGGGTTGTGGTTAGGGTTGTGATTAGGGTTATGGCTACAGTTGGGATTAGGGTTAGGGGTGTGTTGGGGTTAGTGTTGGAGTTAGAATTGAGGGGTTTCCACTGTTTAGGCACATCAGGGGTCTCCAAACGCAACATGGCGCCACCATTGATTCCAGCCAATCTTGTATTCAAAAAGTCAAATGGTGCTCCCTCACTTCCGAGCCCTGACGTGTGCCCAAACAGTGGTTTACCCCCACATATGGGGTACCAGCATACTCAGGACAAACTGCGCAACAATTACTGGGGTCCAATTTCTCCTCTTACCCTTGTGAATCTAAAAAAATGCTTGCTAAAACATTATTTTTGAGGAAAGAAAAATGATTTTTTATTTTCACGGCTCTGCGTTGTAAACGTCTGTGAAGCACTTGGGGGTTCAAAGTGTTCACCACATATCTAGATAAGTTCCATGGGGGGTCTAGTTTCTAAAATGGGGTCACTTGTGGGGGTTTCTACTGTTTAGGCACACCAGGGGCTCTGCAAACGTAACGTGACACCCGCAGACCATTCCATCAAAGTCTGCATTTCAAAAGTCACTACTTCCCTTCTGAGCCCCGACGTGTGCCCAAACAGTGGTTTACCCCCACTCATGGGGTATCAGCGTACTCAGGAGAAACTGGACAACAACTTTTGGGGTCCAATTTCTCCTGTAACCCTTGGGAAAATAAAAAATTCTGGGCTAAATAATTATTTTTGAGGAAAGAAAACGTATTTATTATTTTCACGGCTCTGCATTATAAACTTCTATGAAGCACTTGGGGGTTCAAAGTGCTCACCACACATCTAGATAAGTTCCTTTCGGGGTCTAGTTTCCAAAATGGGGTCACTTGTTGGGGGTTTCTACTGTTTAGCCACATCAGGGGCTCTGCAAACGCAACGTGACGCCCGCAAAGCATTCCATCAAAGTCTGCATTTCAAAACGTCACTACTTCAATTCCAAGCCCCGGCATGTGCCCAAACAGTAGTTTACCCCCACATATGGGGTATCACCGTACTCAGGAGAAACTGGACAACAAATATTGGGGTCAAATTTCTCCTGTTACTCTTGGGAAAATTAAAAAATTCTGGGATAAATAATTATTTTTGAGGAAAGAAAACGTATTTATTATTTTCACGGCTCTGCATTATAAACTTCTATGAAGCGCTTGGGGGTTCAAAGTGCTCACCACACATCTAGATAAGTTCCTTTCGGGGTCTAGTTTCCAAAATGGGGTCACTTGTGGGGGGTTTCTACTGTTAAGCCACATCAGGGGCTCTGCAAACGCAATGTGACGCCCACAGAGCATTCCATTAAAGTCTGCATTTCAAAACGTCACTACTTCACTTCCGAGCCCCGGCATGTGCCCAAACAGTGATTTACCCCCACATATGGGGTATCAGCATACTCAGGAGAAACTGGACAACAACTTTTGGGGTCAAATTTCTCCTGTTACCTTTGGGAAAATAAAAAATTGCAGGCTAAAAGATCATTTTTGAGAAAATAATTTTTTTATTTTATTTTCATGGCTCTGCGTTATAAACTTCTGTGAAGCACTTGGGGGTTCAAAGTCCTCACCACACATCTAGATTAGTTCCTTTGGGGGTCTAGTTTCCAAAATGGTGTCATTTCTGGGGGATCTCCAATGTTTAGGCACACAGGGGCTCTCCAAACGTGACATGATGTCCGCTAATGATTGGAGCTAATTTTCCATTTAAAAAGCCAAATGGCGTGCCATCCCTTCCGAGCCCTGCCGTGCGCCCAAACAGTGGTTTACCCCCACATATGGGGTATCAGCGTACTCAGGACAAACTGGACAACAATATTTGGGGTCCAATTTCTCCTATTATCCTTGGCAAAATAGGAAATTCCAGGCTAAAAAATCATTTTTGAGGAAAGAAAAATTATTTTTTATTTTCATGGCTCTGCGTTATAAACTTCTGTGAAGCACCTGGGGGTTTAAAGTGCTTAATATGCATCTAGATAAGTTCCTTGGGGGGTCTAGTTTCCAAAATGGGGTCACTTGTGGGGGAGCTCCAATGTTTAGGCACACAGGGGCTCTCCAAACGCGACATGGTGTCCGCTAACAATTGGAGCTAATTTTCCATTCAAAAAGTCAAATGGCGCGCCTTCCCTTCCGAGCCCTGCCGTGTGCCCAAACAGTGGTTTACCCCCACATATGAGGTATCGATGTACTCGGGAGAAATTACCCAACAAATTTTATGATCTATTTTATCCTACTGCCCATGTGAAAATGAAAAAATTGAGGCGAAAAGAATTTTTTTGTGAAAAAAAAGTACTTTTTCATTTTTACAGATCAATTTGTGAAGCACCTGAGGGTTTAAAGTGCTCACTAGGCATCTAAATAAGTTCCTTGGGGGGTCTAGTTTCCAAAATGGGGTCACTTGTGGGGGAGCGCCAATGTTTAGGCACACAGGAGCTATCCAAACGCGACATGGTGTCCGCTAACGATGGAAATAATTTTTCATTCAAAAAGTCAAATGGCGCTCCTTCCCTTCCGAGCCTTACCATGTGCCCAAACAGTGGTTTACCCCCACATGTGAGGTATTGGTGTACTCAGGAGAAATTGCCCAACACATTTTAGGATCCATTTTATCCTGTTGCCCATGTGAAAATGAAAAAATTGAGGCTAAAATAATTTTTTTGTGAAAAAAAAGTACTTTTTCATTTTTACGGATCAATTTGTGAAGCACCTGGGGGTTCAAAGTGCTCACTATGCATCTAGATAAGTTCCTTGGGGCGTCTAGTTTCCAAAATGGGGTCACTTGTGGGGGAGCTCTAATTTTTAGGCACACGGGGGCTCTCCAAACGTGACATGGTGTCCGCTAAAGAGTGGAGCCAATTTTTGATTCAAAAAGTCAAATGGCGCTCCTTCCCTTCCAAGCCCTGCCGTGCGCCCAAACAGTGGTTTACCCCCACATATGAGGTATCAGCGTACTCAGGACAAATTGGACAACAACTTTCGTGGTTCAGTTTCTCCTTTTACCATTGGGAAAATAAAAAAATTGTTGCTAAAAGATAACTTTTGTGACTAAAAAGTTAAATGTTCATTTTTTCCTTCCATGTTGCTTCTGCTGCTGTGAAGCACCTGAAGGGTTAATAAACTTCTTGAATGTGGTTTTGAGTACCTTGAGGGGTGCAGTTTTTAGAATGGTGTCACTTTTGGGTATTTTCAGCCATATAGACCCCTCAAACTGACTTCAAATGTGAGGTGGTCCCTAAAAAAAATGGTTTTGTAAATTTCGTTGTAAAAATGACAAATCGCTGGTCAAATTTTAACCCTTATAACTTCCTAACAAAAAAAAATTTTGTTTCCAAAATTGTGCTGATGTAAAGTAAACATGTGGGAAATGTTATTTATTAACTATTTTGTGTCACATATCTCTCTGGTTTAACAGAATAAAAATTCAAAATGTGAAAATTGCGAAATTTTCAAAATTTTCGCCAAATTTCCGTTTTTTATCACAAATAAACGCAGAATTTATTGACCTAAATTTACCACTAACATGAAGCCCAATATGTTACGAAAAAACACTCTCAGAACCGCTAGGATCCGTTGAAGTGTTCCTGAGTAATTACCTCATAAAGGGACACTGGTCAGAATTGCAAAAAACGGCAAGGTCTTTAAGGTCAAAATAGGCTGGGTCATGAAGGGGTTAATCATGACAGGATTTGGTGAAGCTGGACACAAAAGTAGAGAAAAAAAGCCAGCTCACCTAATGAAACACCGGTGCACGGAGGGCCGTCCTGGTCAGACATGAATACATAGTAAAGACTGAAAAAGTTCACATTTGCTAGGGGTCGAGTTCCCGCCTTTGCACAGGGGGAATCGAGGGCCATCTCCGCTGCGTTCTCCCATTCTTCTCCTGCCGCAGTGGAGCCTGCTCAGCGGAGACGTCGGTCCCAGCGTCTCGCTCAGTCTGACTCTGTACAATGAGTTACTCCTGCTTTTCCTGCTTTTGCCATTGGAGTAAGTGCTGGGCAGCGGCGAGCAGACACTTCTGGGACTAAGTCCTGCTTTTCTCGTTCTGAGCATGCCCAGAGTAAGATCTCTCAGTGGAGATCGAGGGTCACATGATCAGATACTGCAGCTAAGGCCATTGGTCCTTCAGGAAGGTCCTGTAGGTGTTCACGCTCTTTGGCAGCCTCTCATTGGTCCTTCTAGGAAGGTCCTGTATGTGCTGCAACTATTTAAGGCTCGCATGGCCGCACGGCCATGCGCTAGTATTGTTCTATGTTATGTGCTTTGCACCAGTGTGGTCATGTAAGAGTGTGTTCAGGGACCTGGCTGAAATAAGCCCCTAGAATGCTGGCACCTCCGGCGAGGAGATTGTGTTTGTATGTATTCAGGGACCTGGCTGAAATAAGCCCCTAGAATGCTGGCACCTCCGGTGAGGAGTTTTGTGTGCATGCATGACCACTGACTGCTCTCTGTTTGGACAGTTAGCCTGTGCCTCTGTGAAGTCTAACAGGGCACAGTGCTTTGCTTTCACGGCTACTTGGTGAATTAACTGAGTTAGTCCATACCGCCATATAGTGCCGCCATTTGCTAGCAGCAGGTTCTCCTGCACGGTGGACCCTGGGCTGCGAACGCACCAATAACAATAAAAACATCTATATTTACTCGGTGCGTTCCGTGTTGTGAATTCTGTTGTCGAACTCCCTCCTTTGGTCGTGAATGGTACTTCGGCAAGTTCTGTCCATGGACTCCCTCTGGTGGCTGCGAGTGAAGCTGCTGCTTCTGAGGTTCCTTACACAGGTGACGTGGTTTATCCTTTGGTTGGCTGCTCTATTTAACTCCACTCAGATCGTTACTCCATGCCAGCTGTCAATGTTCCTGCATTGGTTCAGTTCGCTCTTGGATCTTTCTGGTGACCTGTCTTCTCCAGCAGAAGCTAAGTTCCTGATAGTTATTATTTGTTCATTGTTTCCTTGCCCAGCTGGTTATCATGATTTTGTCTTGCTAGCTGGAAGCTCTGGGATGCAGAGTGGCATCTCCGCACCGTTAGTCGGTGCGGAGGTCTTTTTGCACACTCTGCGTGGTCTTTTGTAGTTTTTTGTGCTGACCGCAAATATACCTTTCCTATCCTCTGTCTGTTTAGTAATTCTGGCCTCCCTTTGCTGAATCCTGTTTCATTTCTGTGTTTGTGACTTTCATCTTTACTCACAGTCAATATATGTGGGGGGCTGCCTTTTCCTTTGGGGAATTTCTCTGAGGCAAGGTAGGCTTTATTTTCTATCTCTAGGGCTAGCTAGCTCTTAGGCTGTGAAGAGGCGTCTAGGGAGAGTCAGGAACGCTCCACGGCTATTTCTAGTTGTTGTGATAGGATTAAGGCCTGCGGTCAGCAGAGCTCCCACATCCCAGAGCTTGTCCTGTGTGAGTTTAACTATCAGGTCGTGCCGGGTGCTCCTGTTGTGAATTCTGTTGTCAGGCTCCCTCCTGTGGTCATGAATGTTACTTCGGCTGGTTCTGTCCATGGACTTCCTCTGGTGGGTGTTTCTGAGTTTCACAGGTGACGAGGTTAATTCGTTAGCTGCTGCTCTATTTAACTCCACTTAGATCTTTGCTCCATGCCACCTGTCAATGTTCCAGTATTGGTCTGTTCACTCCTGGATCGTTCTTGTGACCTGTCTTCCCATCAGAAGCTAAGTTCCAGCTTGTATTTCTTTGGTTTGCTATTTTTCTGTCCAGCTTGCTATTTAATTTGTTGTCTTGCTTGCTGGAAGCTCTGGGACGCAGAGGGAGCGCCTCCGCACCGTGAGTCGGTGCGGAGGGTCTTTTTGCGCCCTCTGCGTGGTCTTTTTGTAGGTTTTTGTGCTGACCACAAAGTAACCTTTCCTATCCTCGGTCTGTTCAGTAAGTCGGGCCTCACTTTGCTAAATCTATTTCATCTCTGTGTTTGTATTTTCATCTTTACTCACAGTCATTATATGTGGGGGGCTGCCTTTTCCTTTGGGGAATTTCTCTGAGGCAAGGTAGGCTTTATTTTTCTATCTTCAGGGCTAGCTAGTTTCTTAGTCTGTGCCGAGTTGCATAGGGAGCGTTAGGCGCAATCCACGGCTATTTCTAGTGTGTTTGATAGGTTTAGGGATTGCAGTCAGCAGAGTTCCCACGTCCCAGAGCTCGTCCTTATTATCAGTAACTATCAGGTCATTCCGTGTGCTCTTAACCACCAGGTCCATTATTGTCCTGACCACCAGGTCATAACATGCTCCTAACCACCAGGTCCATAACAGTTCCGCTAGCCTTAACAACATTAAAATTCCATTAAGGATTCCGGGACAAAAAAACACCAGACAGAGGAAAGAGCAACGCATTTCGATCAACACAGTGATCTTTGTCACAGCTTGTCTACAGCCAAGCCATCAGATACAATCGTATATGTTCCAACCCAATGGATAGGGATGAACACCTTGGTCGCCTCAGAAAGACCTTTTTGAATCAGGGCTACCATCCAAGAACAATTGAAAACCAGATTACAAGAGCTACCAGAATATCAAGGAATCAGCTGCTACATTACAAAGCTAAAGTAGTTACCTACAATCCAAATCTGGAGGTGCTAAGGGGAGCTGCACAGAAATTACAACCTTTACTGCAAAAAGATGCCCGCATACAATCCATTTTTCCAGACCCCCCACTACTGTGTTTTAGGCAGCCCCCAAATCTAAGAAGCATCATTGTCAAGAGCTCCCTGTCCTCTCCAACAGCTGCAGGAACCTTTCCTTGCAACCAGAAAAAATGTAAAACCTGTCCATTTATAATGACCACGGACAAGATAAAGATCCCCAATTCACATCTGGACTACAAGATCCCAGGTACTTTCAGCTGCGTCACTTCTAATGTGGTGCACCTAATTATTTGTACTAAATGTCCAACTGGGGGTCTGTATGTGGGGGAGACAGGGCAGAAACTGAGAACAAGGATGAACTCTCACCGCCATACAATAAGAGAAAAAAGAATGGATCTACCTGTGGCAATACATTTCTGTCTCCCAAATCATAACATTATGGACATGAAATTACTTGTACTAAAAGGTAACTTCAAATCGCAGAAAGATAGGAGAGTCTGGGAATATAAACTGATGACGACCTTTGACAGTCTTAATGCACGGATTTATGTCTTTTTACATCAACTAAGGAACTTGCCCATCAGACCATGTGGGGTCATCACAACAGAGACCCTAATCAGAGGACAATAAAACAATCCTTATCTAAGAATTGGCCCAATATTTATGGACGTAACTGTTTATCACCCATGGTAATTCTGCTTCATGTCACCTGTCTTATCCATGTTTTTTTTCCCCCTCTCTTTTTTTTCTATACTATGTTATGCATAAATATGTGATTCTTCAGAATTTGTTTTAGTCTTTGCCTGATGAAGAGACGTATGTAGTCTCGAAAGCTTGCAATTTGTTACCATCTTTTCAGTTAGCCATTAAAAGGTATCAACAACTGAGGACTCTCAATTCTAAATATTTTTCTTTGTCACAGCTGGAATTTTAATGTTTTTCTAATAAAGAAGTTTGGAAATTTTTATCCCTGGAGCTGGAGGTGAACTTTTTCAGTCTTTACCATTGAGAGATAGAATATCAAAAATAAAATCCAGAAAATCACATTGTATAAATTATATAAATTTATTTGCATTTTGCAGTGAGAAATAAGTATTTGATCCCCTACCAAGCATTAAGAGTTCTGGCTCATACAGACCAGTTAGATGCTCCTAATCAACTCAATACCTGTATTACAGACAGTGGTCTCACATAGTGTTGTGAATTCTGTTGTCGAACTCCCTCCTGTGGTCGTGAATGGTACTTCGGCGAGTTCTGTCTATGGGCTCCCTCTGGTGGCTGTGAGTGAAGCTGCTGCTTCTGAGGTTCCTTACACAGGTGACGTGGGTTATCCTTTGGTTGACTGCTCTATTTAACTCCTCTCAGATCGTTACTCCATGCCAGCT